>NC_089722.1:20815231-20965686 GCF_035083965.1 Branchiostoma lanceolatum | reverse complement strand
AACAAAAAGCCACCACGTATATTTCACAATTTACAGTACGTAATTGTCCTTTCCAGTCAGAAGAGCTGCTGAGGATAATGCAGGAGTACGCAGCCTTCCGAGAGCTTCCGCTCAACAGACTCGTGTTCAAGTTCGATGGCGACGTCATCTCGCCGAACGACACCCCCGAAGATCTGGACATGGAAGGCGGAGAGACCATAGATGCTCGGGCCCTGCAGTAGTCCGAAAATCTCAGATGTCAAAAATTTATATAACAAGCTACTTTAAGGTTTGAAGTGTGCATATGCATATGGCAAAGTTGCTGGCCCCTAACGTAGAAACTGGCCAGGGGCCTTGAACTTTGACATTTTATGGACAATACCTCACACTGCACATGATCACTTCAAACCGTGAACTAGCTTATTCACAGCCAGGGGATTACCTAGTAGGTACAGTCCACGCATCTTTTCAACAACTACTTCAGGGTTTGGTCGGGTAGAAATGTATATTGCACTGTATATTGCTGTCAACTGGTGAAAATTTACCTCGAAGCTCCAAGAATGGCCATTTTCTGGCCACTTCACATGTATTTTTAGGGACCTTCTCCAGGAATCCCCACCGTGTGCTTCCCTCGAGGATCCTTTCATTCACGACCCGCCGCTTGTCTACATTGTATATCAAGCAGCAGGCCTGGTGTGCTGGCCTGCAATTCATCTTTCTTGCTAGGTTAGCGCTGGCCAGCCAATCGAAAACTCTCCTTTTGTCAGCTGTCTCCAGGATAGTCTCCCTCCGTCCCAGGACAGAAATTTGCTTGTTTGGACAAAAGCAAATTTTCACCTCATCTACCCAAAATGTCCGAACGTCATGACATAAAAGTGATGAAAATGTATTTTCGTTAACATAAATGACAGATTTAACCACAAAAATTAAAAACATGGGCTCCAAGCAATGAGTTCGAGGGGAAAAAAGATCAAAGCTAGAGACAGCCCTGCTCTTGACTGTTAGTGGCAACATGATTGGCTGGTAACTTTCCCTCCTACAAGAGGAGCGAGAAGGACAGAACACAGACTGGTACAACAGGGTCGTACGATTGATTGACATAGCAGGGAACCTGGCCCAAGAGGTAGTCCATGTTTCTAGGTAACATAAAAGACCTACGTATATTTTTCCTTGTACATTTTATGGTTGGGGCTGTTCACACTTATACATGTATGCAAGGACATTATAATGTCCTTGATGTATGTAATATGTTCACATGCACATGACTAATAAGAGAAAAGAATATAGGAAATGTACCAATGTACCAAGATTCTAGAGAATAAGAGATGGTAAGTTGTAAACAAAGCAGGGGTTAGAACATTATTATGTTTTCTTGATTTTAATGTTTTTTTAATAATAAAATGTAAAAAAAGATTATGGGTGTTTGGGAGATGGGAAAGTACATGTAGAAGAGGCATATTTTTAATTTATCGGATTTAGTCAATACATACATTTTGGCGACGCCTCAGGGGCGAGCCAATTTTTTTACTATATTGTGTGCAGATTGCAAGAATTCTAGGAATTGTACAGGAATGTGAAAGTCCATGGGACGATAACTCAAGAATGCCTGGATGTATTGTCTTCATATTTTGTAGGTGGGTAGGTCTGTGGGAGACCTTGTAATGATTCGATTTTGGGCCCCCTAGCGACTTTCTATGGTACTACAGGGGAACTTTCACTTTTCAAATCTCATCTTCTGAACATGCTATAGTCATGATTTTTAAGTGGTGGATAGCTCTTTGTTAGGAAAATATGATTTGGACCCCCTAGCGGCTTTTTTTGGAACTGCAGGAGCTGATTTTGACTCAAACTTTGAAAGGGAATAACGCAAGAAGGGGATGACGGATCATCATAATTTTTGGTGTGTAGATAGCTTAAGTGATGATTTACATAATCATATGCCAATTATACAAATCAATATCTGATTTGCATAATTAATGAAGACAGTTAATAAATCAGCTGCATTGTAATGTAGGACTCTCAAACACATGACATATGTAACTGAGAAAGAGATAAATATCGATAGATATCAATTATGCAAATTGATACTTAATTTGCATAATTAATGACAAAATACTATAAATCCATAGTGGTAAATGACCGGGATTCATTTTTGCACCATTTGGAAGTTAAGTAAATGTGGCCACTATTAGACACAAATCTTGCACAGAGGGCCTCATTTACATAATTTATGAAGAAATGCTACGATATCTTTTTTTGTGAAAACAAGATTTTCATACATTAGACAACTTGTGTTATTTTGGTAGAGAATGTGATCGACTGATATGATTTATGCGATGTCCTTATTTGCATGTGGGCTTAAAACGAAAACGTTAACAGAGACCACCGTCGCCATGGCAACATCTTTTTATGTTGCCAATCTTGTTGAAGTTGTAATGCACTCCATCCCTACATTTGAAATTAAAAAATAACACTTAAATTCTGCTCATTTGTTTGGAATAGCCATAAATAAACTGCTAGATTAAGCTTAATGACTAAAAGTCAAGATGTATTTGCAATATTATCTTTATCCAGAAGAATCGTTTTGTGTAATACTGTCAGTAATAGGTTTAGTTGCTGATGGTGTAAAGAACATGAATACCAGTATGTGTTGTGCAAATGTATTGTTGGTTTAATGAGTTGTAAAAGATTGTGCAGAAACCTGGTTGTTTTCATTGTTTTACCCCATTAAAAGTTGAGACGCAACAATGCATGAGTGCATAACCTTCATTTGAATGTGGCCGAATACACGTTATGTTACTACAGTTGCACAAAAAGTGTGCACTAGAACTTGGCTAACATTTACATTGGAGAAATAACTGGTCAGTTGGGGATGTCCCTGTAGCTCAACTAGTAGCAGCCTCATAGTTGTCTCCTGACTCCAATTAGTTGTAGTATTGGTAACTGGGAAACCCCGGTTAAATCCTTGGATGGGCATCTCGGTTGGGGCTACCTTCGTCTTCTGGGAAGGGATGTGAAATGGAGATCCTGTGTTTGAGGAGGTGCCTCAAGCATGTAAAGGGGAAGGGCTAGTATCCCTCCCTGTAAAAATATACCCTGCTACAAGGTGAACAACAACATTGGAACAAAAAAAGATCAGACTTGAATGTTTGCATCAGTATTTTTATTTGCATGAAATGCAAACGATAAAGCAGAAATGAGGGTAAGGTTATTCAAAAGACCGGGGCAAGCTCTTGGTACATGAGGTATCTGCACTTGTACGTGTCGTGTACCCATCAATTCTTCAGTGGGAAATGAAGGCAAAGGTAGCTCTAAACAGAGCTTTGCAGTACACACAACTGTCCCAACCAAGTGACAGTTCATTCTAACACTTACTGATCACCAAGTTACAATCCTTGTCAAAATCTGTAGTTGTACTTTCAGAAGTAAGGTCATCACTACAACAATCTGCACATTTTCTAGGTCTACAACCTTTCTGAGAAAGAAATTCTCGCTCCAAAGCACAAGCATTACCTTGCATCTGATTTTGCTACCTCTTACTGCTTGTACATGTGTTAACACAATAATCATATTGACATGCATTCCATGTTTTGTATTACACTGTAGAGTAAGCTGCTTTGGGTTGAAACCAAAGGTGTTGTGAAGTCAAACCTTAAATTTAAAACTTAAGGATTCCTTGATGACAGAGTCTGTTGTCTTAAAATACTTGTTGTACAGAATGAAAGGCTATAGTCTTTCGTGGATAACACAATGCATTTGTCAAGTACATGTACCAGTATCTTGTACATAGTAACCCTCATTCTGCGGAATTTTCAAGGCCATACTAGCCCATTACAGTTATACACATTATCAGTAACACATTCCAGGTCCTCATCCTGCACCACACTCAAACATTGCAAAAGCAAGACACAACAAAATTGATAGAAACAATAACTGCACAGCCTGCCATTTTCCATCACATGTAGCATAAATTTTATCAATCCACTCTTTGAGATACTGATTTTTAATCTCTAGATGTTTTCGTTATCATCTTGGGTTTTGTCGTGACTGTTATCATGGCCATTTGGCTTCCAATGTCACTCGGAATAGTGAAACTTTCATAGAAACTCTTCTCTTTCCCTAATAGAGTCCACATTAAATATCCTGCTATGCAAATAATGTATGTGGGCTAGGCCTTGATACATGTAACAACTGAATAAATCATAACTTATATTGTAACATTTTCATTTGCAGGTGATTTGTCTTAGTCTTTCATATTCAAAACATTTTACTCCTAAGCTTCACAAAGAAATGGTAAGATGGCACAGTATGCAGTTTTAGTTTCCAGATTCCAATTGAGAGTATGGTATATAAAAGTCTATCTAGGTGCACACATTGATCTGACAATACTGGAGCTGGCTGGTCCCTTGTGGTTAGGACCCCTTCTTGAGCGAGGACATGCCAGCTCTCATGATCTCATCCACCAGGAGAAGGTTTGAGGCTATCACCGTGCTGGAGACAAGAAAAACAGGATGTTAGCCAAGCTATTAGCTAGCAGGGTGTCCAGACGTCTTATGGACGCTGTACACTAAAAAAACAAGGAAATAAAGGCACCCGAATTTAGCAGCGGACATCCATAGGACATCCTGTTTCCCTGGAAATGACGGACACATGCACATGTGAGAATTTGTTAAAAATCCCCTTTTTTCACTCTGATATCTATGCAATCCCTTTCTTTCACCTCAGAGCTCAGATTCTTTCTCTTCAGTATATCTGAGGTATAGCAATAACCAGGTTCACGATTTAAATTCATTTATTACCACTCAATTTTGCAGTAAAAGTGGAAAGGAAGTTTTTGTTGTGTTTGAAGTTTGCAGAAGAAACAATTCTGTAGCATAGTAGTAATACAACACACAGATTTTCCTGGTGAGAGGTTAATGCACAAACCATGAAAATAAAACCACTGCAAACATTTCAATTCAAGATTTATAGAAAATCATTGTGTGTTTAACCAGGACTCACCAAGAGTTGATAATCTGCTTCTTCACACAGTGGTTGTCCCAGATACCGGCATCACCGGCATTTATTGCCTCACCTGATCAACAATAAGGAAAGGTTAGGAGGTTAATACCCAACCATAGTAAGTTTTGCAGGGCTTAAAGAAAAGCTAGGGCAAGATTTGAGATAAGGGCTATGTCATTTGAAATATACAGGAAGAAGCATGTTTCATTTATTTTACATCTCTCTGTTTTCATTTCAATGAACCGATCCTGACTGTCAATTTCAGACAATGGTATAAAACTAAACATTATAGAATATACAGATCTCCTGACCTGTTGAGATGTCGAAGCCCACAGGCATGCCTGCTTCAGCATACTCCTGCTGTAGTTTCACCATGGTGTCCTGCGGGTCCTGGCCGGAGTTCTGGGCAAGGACCTACGCAACAACACAAAACAAACCAATACATTAGGCCACATAAACTTGATTTTATATAGATAACAAAGGAATTGATAGTGTTTTTACCTAAACTAACGTTACCAGGAAATTCCCCTCAGTCTTTTCAACAGGTACGATGAACAGTAGACCACGGCAAAATGTCCCGCCCTAAGGGTCGTGACTATCTCCAGTAGTGTGTGAGCAACATTAGCAGGCATTTTGATTCAGAGGCACGGTCACCGATCATTTGGACAACACATGCTACTAAAAGGTTGAGTGTAGATCAAAAGAGATGATACCACTGTTGAGAAAACCTACCTTAGGAATCACAAGCAGGGCATCGGCAAAAGCTTGGACCCCAAGCCTGGCGCGGCCTTTCACGGTCTTGGCATATTCTGACAGCGCGGAATGGCACGCGACTTCATACGCTCCAGCTCCTGGTATCACACAACCTGCAATAGAAAAACAACATCCCTCTTACTACACTCAGTAGAACCAAACTCTAAAAAACGTTTTCTCTATCAGGCAAGTTTGAGGAAAAGCAGATAAAATATGCCTTAAATGTATGACAAATCTGACGATTGCTTAAGGAGAAATAAACAGGCTAAGATACCAACAATGACATCACTGCAAAGAAATCTTATCCAAGACTTAAACTATACGTTTCTTCATATTGGTGGACGTACCAACTACTAAGTATCTAGCACCAGCTCAGAAAAGAACAAGAAATGGCCATGCAAGTACAGTCAAACCTGTCTATAGCGGTCACTCAAGGGACTGGCCAAAACTGGCCGCTAAGAACAGGTGGCCGCTATGGGGAAAATGTCGATTAATTGACCACGAGTGACACATATTTTCAGTACCCACTGAGATACATTTATTCACCGTACAGTACACATGTAAACAGGTAAGGCACATTTTAGAAGTTCGATTGTTGTTCTTTTACTCCTAGTTAGTTAAGAACAAAATACATGTTGCTCAGTTGTCACTTACTGTTCGTTTTCGACCGTTTTCAAACATAAAATCGTGGCGACAATTTTCCTCAGTCTCTTGTTGTGGCTTGTGTTGATCAGCATCTACCATTATGCTAATAGGGTACTCAGAAGAAGGTCGCTCTTTTTAGGGCTTTTTGTCTTTTCAGAAAATTGCAACAGCCCAAATTTTACATCATAGTAGTATTATCCACATCCATTTTGAAGCTTTTGGTTTAGTAATTATCCTCAGTGATACTTTGCAGCAAAATAAATTTAGTATATTATACCTCCGTAACAGTGGAGTCTTCCGTTGACCTTTATGCTGCTACCTATCCAGTTTGTATCAGCGCCATTTTGAAAATTGCGCGAAACACGTTTTGAGCACAATTTGAATGAATTCCCGGTGAAAACGGAAATTGGGCCGGCATTCAAACATTTCACAAACTTACCGCATCAGGTACATGTGTGGGTTGTATTTTCCAAAAGGCTGCCGTAATATTTGTCCAGTCGAAATGCACAGAAATTGTCAATTTTACCCCGAGGTACAAACGCAAGCCATGTGAAGAAAACTATACTTGACTTCGCGTCAAACCATGGATTTTCTAACAAAGATAAAACATTCTGGTTTTCTTTATTATGATCCTATCCAGTTGAGGCCGCATAAATTTGATAACTGCGTGAAAAAATGAAGATTTTGAACCCGACGTGCGGTGGCGATGCGGCTTCTACCGGCGCGCAGTGACCGTTATCGGCAGTGTTACTGTACTCGCGGGACCGAAAATCGTCTGGCCGCGACCGCGTTGGACAGGTGGCCGCTATAGCCTAATTCTTAATGCTTATGTCAATGGGAAAAATCCAAGGGACAGACAAAAAGTGACCACTATGGGCAGGTGGCCGCTATGCAAAGGTGACCGCTAATACAGGTTTGACTGTACCAGATTTATCAACCCGGGACTCAGGTGTTCAAAAAGTTGTTTTTCATAGACCTATGGTAGAGTGGAGCTCGTTGCCACTAAGTAGTAGGCGCATCCTCATTAGATAGCTTTAAACAATGCTTACAGTCAGATGTGCAAAGATTAGGTGTGAGAGGTCGTTAAGTGTAATAATATAACCAGCCCGCAAAGCTTACTTTTAAACTGAAGGGCAGTCATACCAGCAATACAGATAGATTTCGACATGATTATTTGCGTACCATCCTCGATGGCGTTCTTCACGGCCCTCAGCCCGTCGTGGATGGCGTCCTTGATCTGGTTCAGGGTGTGCTTGTTGGGTCCCTTCACCAGGAGGGTCACTGACCTCGGGTTCTTGCACTCCTCCACAAAGGTGAACTTAGCCTCACCCTGAAAACAAATACAAATACTGTAAATTCATTTCTTTTCGCTGGGACACTATTTCGGCATAGGTGCTCTAAATTACATATTCAGCTAGAGTATGGTTAGTGTCATTTTCATCACTTACTGCTAGATTTTTAAGGATCAGTCGATGTTTGCAGATCATTGAGCCCTGTTCCTGTTGATTTTCGTACGACAAATTCGCTTGATTCTTTTGCGATTTTGAAATTTGGTGACCTTCTTGTAACAACAAATTCAGGCAGTGGTTGTTGACAGTGTGATGCTAGCTTAACTGTGAGATTTCATCTGTTGTACCCAGTTTCCTGTTTCGTCTTTCTAGAGAAACCTACGCTGTCACAATCTTTAACCCCTTACCAGCACGTGTTCGTAGACAAGCCCGGCCTCCCCGAGACAGTCCGGCGTGAGGTCGTTGACGTCGTTCATGGCCATGCCTCCACAGGCGAGCGACAGACGCTCCATGTTCCTGCGCTTGGCTCTCCTCAGCGCCATGATGCCCTCCTTGGCCAGCATGTCCAAAGAGAAGGGGTCGATACCCTGGAAGTACACAAAAGTTAGCCTGTGTTACATAACATCTTGCTGTAGGGGGCTTATTGGGCCTCCTCCCTCTATGGGCATGACCAGTGGAAGGGCTGCTAGAAGCTTGATCAAGTCATGAATAGGCTAGTACAAAAGTCAGCTTTATTCAGAATCCTCTCTTCTTTGAAAGATAAACCTAAACTGCTTTTTATTGCACTTAACCTACATGTATCCTTAACTTAATGGGAGAAAAAGAAAAACAACATATCTATTCACCATGCAACATTTCAATACAGTGATGGATATCTGAGCAGGAACACTGCAAACTCATTTTCATGGAGACTTAATTCCGCAGTAGAAGGGAAAAGGAGGTTTTCGGAGTGTTCTAGGTTTGTGGTTGAAACAATTCAGTAGTAGAGTAGTAATACATTGGAGACACATGTTCATGGGCACCACGAAAATAAAATCATTGTGAACATTTCAAGATTTATAGCACACAAACCAGTAATACTACTTTGGTGCATGGACAAGCTCAAAACAAGAACATTTTGCCAAACAGCCAGGTCTTCAGAATATCACAATACAGTAGAATCCGCTTAACTGCACCACCCATTTGTCAGCGTCTGCACCACCATGGGAGAGGGGGTGTATTGTTAGTCAGAAACACTAGCACAAAGAAAACAGACGAAATTATTCAGTTATTAACTTTATTTATTGACCCTTTGCTGAAAATAAAGAAATGACAAGACTACGAACCTGTTTTGATTTTGCATTCTTTCATTTTTCCATGCGATCTACCGCATTACAACAAACGTAATGTTACAGGGGAGGCATTCTGAAACATCGTCATGCCACTCATGGGATAACAGTTTCTGTGTTACATTACGTAGAGCGCAGTTGTCAATCTACGTAAATCATGTACCGCCATGAAACTAGGAATTGAAATTAAAACTTGGTTACTGGTTACGGGTGACCTGCCCGGGACCTCCGATACGATTCCTATCAACATAACTGTCAATGAAGACCGCCTTTTTTTGTTACTCAAAACAGTTTTAAACATATTGGCGGTATTGCGCCTTTACACCGGCAGGTATCGGCTCATTTGTACCGCGTTTGCCGATTTTAGCGCACCTTTTCAGTTAACTTGTAGAGGATTTTGGAAAAAAATGGTGCAGTTATCCGGCATTGGTGACCATGCGCGGTGCAGATATGCGGAGTCACTAACAATGCAGTGAATGGGAACCGGTTTTGGATATTGGGATTCGGTGCAATTAAATGGAAGGTGCGTTTATCCGAGGTGCAATTAAGTGGCTTCTACTGTACAATGTTTAATATATTTCAGTCAACACAACAGAAATATAAGCATCACAGCTACCTTCTGGTTGACAACCACGAAGCCTTTCTTGTTTCCCTCGCAGACTTTCTTCTTCAGGTCGATGACCTTCTGCACTCTCTCCAAGACGTACTTCCGTTCCGCCAGAACCAGCTTCTCGCGCTCTGCCGCGCTCTTGTAGAAGAATCCGGAATTCACTTCGCTACAAGAGATGAAAATTCACATCCGTTGAATGATAATTCTTTCTCAGTTGGCGCTCTTTATTCTGGTTCACCAAAGAAACAAATTGGTTTATTTCTGACAGTGGGAAAAACAGCAATTTTCAGTACCAATTGCTACAGAAGTAGTCTACAAAATATTGCAACTACAGAATCTGTCTAGGCTTCCTAGCACTGAGCTCCAAGCAGATTTAAAGGTCTGGCTAATTCTTGGTGTTTTATGCCTGTTTTTGCAGCATTCAGTCTTGTACTTTTTAACAGTTAGGGGAAGGTGAACCGTTAAAAAATACACAATACCAGAAAAGAGTACTAAATGTTGCAAAAACAGGCATAAAACACCAAAAATGTACTGGATCCTTACATCTGCTTGGAGATTGCCAAACACATCTTCGCTAACGTATTTATTGGTCGCCTTCACTGATGTGAACACCACGGCATTCAGAAGCAGACTGAGGTCTGGGAGTTTACGTTAGCTGAATTTATTGGGTGGTTTTATAGTACAGGCTTGCACAAAGCAACACCTGATTGTCAGACTTACGTTTTCTCGTACTCCATGGATACGTTACATGTGAAGATGTAGGCATCCTCTACCCTCTTGGGCATGTCAGGATGGCGTCCCCCATGGTCCATCACAAGGCCTCGCACCAACCTAACATCACAGGCAAACGGTACTTCAGCACTTCATAATGAACAGACAGATCCTGACTGTCCATCACAATTAGCAGTTCAACCAATGATAGCATCGCAATTAGCATTTCGACCAATGAGAAGGTAGCTGCAAGTAAGTCAAATAACTGCATTTCTACAGTTCTACTTTGCATTTCTATGTTTTGATGGGCATTTCAGGTAGAAACTTCTATCTGTCATCAGTGACTGGTCACTGATCAAAGATAGTGTCACTGACAAATTTATCCACCTTCTTGAGTAACTTTTGCATTGTGTATCTTACTACCTGGATGTCTAACCTTCATCAACATACAGTTCCCAAAAGAACACCGGTTTGTGTGCCAACTTACTGTGTGTCAGAGTCAGTCTTGTGCTGCATCTCCATGATCTCCACCATGTGCAGGTCCAGGGCTTCCCCTTCCTTTCTTATGGCAAGGACGGCATCAACTATGCACTACAGCAAAAATGGAATTTAAAAAAAATCAACACTAGCAATGCATACCTAAATCTCTATACCTGATTGGGTACAGAGGTTAAGGTGCAGGTCTGGAAGTAACCTGTGGTCTAAAATGATGACAAACATGAATGAACAGTCAACAGAATGTTTATTTAGACTTCAGGTATCTTATGCAAAGAACTCATACTTTACATTAAACCAGAAAACAATACAGTTTACAGACAAAGCATACATGCATGTATACAAAATTGGTCATGTATGTAAAAACTAATAGAACGAAAAATTACATTAATCATTCATCACATGCACAAGATACTAAAAAAATAAGTGCTTGTTCAAGCACTGCCAAACGATATGTCATGCATGCAAATTGGTTTAAAGACATAACAGCAACGAAATTTACATACATGAACTGACGGGAATAGAGACAGACCACATTGGTCATTGGAAATAATTTTGTGTGTGTACTGGTACACAGGCAGCCCTGTCATCGGGAGCAAGAGTTCAAAGATATCATACTTCCAAGTTTCTTGAAGATCTTGTTTAATTGTCAAGGTAACATAACACATTAATCATGCAAAAAAGGTTTTGATCAATGCACTTAAATATAGACAGACCAAAAACAATACCTCCCCATGAATTAGGCTCTTTACTTGAGCCAATGACTTGGTATGTCTGTCAGTTGTCACATAAGGATGTTAAATAACTAATTCTGCCAACTCTGAACTCCACTTCCTGTCACTCCTGCAACTCTGACCATTACACTTTACTTCCTGTCACTCTGTGATGAGACATGCCTAGCATATGGGAATGTGGAAACAGACCCCAAAAATGATACCTCATTTTATTAAAACCTTGTGTCATTCGGACTCATACCTCGGTCAGGTGATCTGCCAGGTCCTCGTGCACCTTGGTCCTGAGGGAAGTTCTGGCCACGTTGATGAGAATCTCCCTGTTCATATCCTGCTGTACCTTCACCTGATCCAACACCTACAAACAACAGGAGGATAAGTTCATTCTAGTGGCACTGAAGAACAGTGATAGATGTCACTCGAAATGACTAGAATCTCGGAATCTTAACCAGTTGTAAACGTAACAGAGAGTTGTGCATTGGATCAAAAATTAAAATCAAACTATCAGACATTAAATTCAGTGAAATTCAGCGATGAATGTCACTGACTTGAAAAGCCAAGACGAAATCTAGGAACCTTATCCAGTTGTAAACATAACAGAAGGTAGTGACTTGGACCAAAAATTCAAATCAAAGTTTCAAACTATCGGATAGGAGATTCAGAGTTTAGTAACAGTACAAGACTATCTAAACACTACTTACCTCCAGGGCCTTTGTCTTGGACAGCTCGAACCCTTCAACTACCAGTCTAGGATGCAGACCCTGTAAGAGAACACAGCTTAGTTCCAACCTGAAAACTACAGAGTCCAAATCCAAACTACATAGCATGAATAATGACTTTATATACTCATGTACTTTGTACATTATCAAAACCCATTGAATTCAGTATAAATAGGTCTTTAACAATACATACCATAAATTCATGTACTTTCACAAGGACTTAACTTCACGGTAAAAGGGTATGGGAGGTTTTTGCTGTGCTTTACGTTTACGTTTGAAACATTTCTGTAGTACAGTGGCAACACCTTGGAAATGTTTATTCCTTGTGTCATGAATTCACAGCAGAGTGGTCAAAGCAAATACTGTGGATATAAAACCACTGCAAACATATCAACATTTACAGTACTGTAGATGTTCTGACTTAACCTTCTCCCTGCTAGCTAACCCTGTAAGCAACACAAGTTTGGTGCCAAACTGCTTCTTCAGCAGAGGTTAACCTTCTCCCTGCTGCCTAACTCTGTTACCAATAAGGAATTGGGTGCCAAATGGCTATTTCAGAGTGCTAAAGGTTAAGATGTGAGACAGTGTTTCCGCCAGAGGGGCGTCTTCCTGTCAAGTGACGGCCTTATGTCGCTTTGGACGGCCTGAACTCAGACATAGGCCGTCCTCTCTAAAAAAAAAGACAAACTAAATGCCGAGAAATCGGGGAAAAAATACGAGAGGTCGGCATAATTTCTTTGTTTTTCTTTGTTACTGCGGGCGTGGGGACGCTCTATATCGTTGGACATTCACACTCTTTTGTTTGTTGCTATTGTTAAGCTTGCGAAGAATCGATGTCGGTGCCTTTGGCAGACGGTGATCTCATTAAAAACCAGTTTTTCAAGACTCAATCGAAGAAAGTCATCGAAGAAAACAAGGAAAAACGTAAACAAAACAAGAATTTCGCCCGTGCATTTCAGCCTCTACGTCATGATTTGCCGCGATTCACCATCATTTCTTACCGTATTCGACACAATATATATTCCTTTGAATGTTTTTCCATGAAAATTCTCCATATGTACCGTAGATAAATCGTAATTTTCGCTATGAATTCACATAAGTCGAGTCGCAACCTGCCCCGTCCCGGGCCGTCCGCCATGTTTTTAAGCTCATTGATATGCAAGGTTCTAGGCGCTGATTGGTCCGCGTCATAAAAACCTGTGCTTTGATTGGTTGACGGCAAGATGTCACGTGACCACAGGGCGGGAAAACCCCTTTTCACTTCAGACGTTTCTGGTCAATATAGATCGCATTTTGTGACGATTGAAGCAGTATTATAGCGACCTTCGTAACAAATTGATTTTGAAAAATTAACAAAGTCTTATCTGATCACAACATTCAGTTACTTTTCCTGGTCAATTAATTTTCGCGGTATGGTCAATTAATTTTCGCGGTAGGGTCAATTAATTTTCGCGGTACGGTCAATTAATTTTCGCGGTACGGCCCTCCCCAAGTGGACGGCCTCTCAGTCGCGGTCTGGCGGAAACACTGATGTGAGATAATGAGGAAAGAATCTAATGATACCTCAGCAATGTAGAGGTCGGCTTGCTTGAGAAGCTCCCCTATGATGAGGACTGTGGAGGTGGTGCCATCACCAGTGATGTCATCCTGAGCAGTCGCAACTCTCGCGATCAGGGATGCGGTCGGGTGCTGAATTTGCTGTAATAAGAAACAAATCTATGACCTTTCCATTTCATGTTTGTTTGTTTGAACCTTCGTTTGTTCATGAGAAGCTCAAATTGGCCTGCAGGCAGCTTTTCATTGAGGTCAAGAGGGTCAGGCAAAATATACAACAAAGATACAGTTATTTGTTAATATGATAAATGCATGTCATGCAAGTGTAAATATTTCTGTGTCCAGTTGATTTTTCACAGCCACATGTGGGTGGTAGTGAGGGATCATCGGAGCTGGCGTCACTTTCGCACCGGCTACCAAGCACGGCGTGCACGGGAACCATGCCGGCCTGTTTATAGTGCATATCTGCTAGCATAGCCTCTCGGCCAGTCAATGCCTCACACACACACGGACATTCCACCCCTATAAAAGGGACAATGCAGAAAAAAGAACATGTGAGAGAAGATGCAAGACCCCCAATCTCTAAAATATCTATCATGTGGGGCACACTATAGATATTTTACAGATTGGGGTCTGGCATCCAGGCTAAGATGCGAGTTGTTCAAAGGGAAAGTACTTGAGTTTGTTCTTACCATTTCATGCAGCAGTACGTTGCCATCTTTGGTAAGCTTGATGTCTCCTGCACCGGACACCAACCTGCGCAGGCACAGAAAACAAGATGTAACGTTACTGTAAATCCTGAAATATTTGTGGTGGTTTTATGCTCACAGTGTTTATTGCACTGCGGAGATGTGCTGTCTGTCTTTCACTTTGCATTTCTACGATTGGTTAAACTGCAAACGCTTGATTGATGTTCATCTTGCTGCAAAATTGGGCCGCTTACAAGTGCCGCAAACTTTAATGAATCTACAGTATCAGGTATCATGAAAGGGTTGAATTTCCATTGTTTCTGGTCTTGGTTGCTGCATTCGATATACCACACCACTAACTTAATCTCATTGGGAATATGTATCATCTTTGTCCTCTTTGCTCTTGAATTAAAAATCACCAAGCGGTGGGTTACAAATTTTCAACAATTATAGATAAATTTGAGACAGTAGAAATTACATCCCATAGAAAAATGCCTGTCATCTGAGCAGAGCCTTCTCTTCTTAATTGCACTAACTTGAACGATCATAGAACCGCCACAGGTCCAAGCAGAGGACTAATTTTACCAGGAAACAGCTTAAGAAATGTTCAGGTTGCGTTTGTATTACAGAAGCAGCCTACTGACGAGACTACGCGGAGTACAAATACATTTTGCCGGCTCCAGAATGTTCTAGATCTTTGCACGTGCTTCCCTTGCCCACCCTCCTGTCACCACACAAAACGGTAAAACTCGTCCAAAAAGAAGCCCACACTCACATCTTCATGGTACCCTTCGGCCCAAGGTTAGACTTGAGAACGTCTTGGAGACCTCTTGCTGCGGAAATATTGACGGCCAAGGCCTGTGCGGCCCTGGCAACTTCGGCCTTCGGGTTAAGAGCCTTGATCGCAGCCATCTTTGTCACTCCCGGTCGTCGTTGGGCAGGAATCTCGCTAATTCTCGTCAGTCTGAAATCTCGCGTGGCACGAGACTTATTGAACGAGTCCACCAGAAAAATAGGGCAGGTGGGTTATTAAAATGTTTCCCAATAATTCATTATATAAAAACACAGTAAGCCCTGTGCTAAATACGCGAGCTTTAAAACATCAGTTCTTTATAGTATTTATACATAATAGAATGATTAGACGTTCTCATCTTTGTCGAATACATGGATATAAAAGTTTTAAATATTGTCCCCTCCCCCCAAACTGCTTTTTGTGATTTAATATCAGGCTAAAGGTGAACGTCCTGGTGGACACGCAGGCGTACAGCCACGACCACCTCCGCGTATCAGCCCCAGATTGTGTAACAAGAAATCTACATTTTCTTGAAGAAACTGGACAGCAGGTAAGGCACGACACTGCTATTCTATTCCTCTATAATACTTTCTTATACTGGTGCCTCATATCTATGTCTTGAATGATATTTTCGCACCGTTTTAACATTTACATAACGCCCCTAGCTGACCAAGCAGATGTCCAAGCAGATGCAAAATTATGCAAAATTATGTGTGAGCTTGGGCTCTTTCTCGTACGTTTCTGTTTTCACTTTTATTCGGTGACCACGAAACGTATGACTACACTATAAGATGACCAATGAAAAACCTTTTCCCCCAAACTAGTTTTGAAAACCATACCCCACTATTACTAACAAATTATGGGCCAAAACTATCATCTTTGGATTTCCTTCCTTTACTGAGGACGTTTCATAACTTCATTTCTGACATCATGATTTTGTATCCGGCCGTTATATTTATTAAACCAGATTTTGCCAGAACGTCAAAATTTGACATTTAGATGAGTCACAAACTACTTCTTTTGGGGAGTCAAACGAGTACATTTTGAGGTCCTTGACCCCCATCTAAATGTCCATGCAACACATGGCATAGTTTACACAATAGGTGAGTCATTGGCCGGTATAGGGAACACGTAAGCCATACAGTATAAAGGGGGTGGCGCAAGGAAACTTCAAGACAGTTTAAAACTTGAGAACCTATCTGTACCAGTCTGATATGAACTGCAGCAACTTTACGCTTCTGAAGGGGGCCATATCTTGTCTCAATGTGAGTAGGGTAACACGTTACTGTAAATGCATTTAAGTTTGTGTGGTTTTTATTTCACGTTTTGGAGAAAATGGAGTGTTTGCGGTGATTTTAAGTTTGCGCATGAAACAATAGTAGCGCTACTGTCATAGGTGGGCAAAAAGTTTCACGGTGGTTTTAAGTTAACGCTGAAAGTTCACCACGAAAATCGTGAACTTAAAACCACCGCAAACATTTCTGCATTTAATATTAGTGTTGCTTGATATCAAGTTTTTGCAAGCTGCTAATGTAAGTTGTTAGCGATTACCTTTGCCAAGATGTTATATGCTTGATATCGTTCTGGTAGTCATCTTGTTTGGACGAGTCCACCGACGCTGAACTGATCGTCTGGCAGGATGAAAAGGAGCTGATGATGATGAGTCATCTTGTTATACTGATTCTATTCAACAGCTGTCATAACTAATGAGTAATGTGGATGAACATTTGGGCCTCCTTGTAAAATCCCCCTTGGATATTGGAACCTCCACTCAACTCATCACATGTGCCACCAGTTTTATAACTTCCTTATATAGGCATTGTTACCGAGAGTTCGGAATTCAGTCAATGTGTTTTTTAGTTTTTCTGATAATGGAAAATTATTCTTTATCATACTTTAGACACTGATGCCTGCGAATGATTGATACTTTAGCTAATTTACGTATTCTCATGTGTAAATCGTACAAGTGCAAGCAAGTCCTACATGTACGTAACTCTGTCAACATTGTGTACCAGATGTTGACCTTAGACCACACCTTTCGATTTCGTCACATCGATCCGAATATACCATATATGGTCATGTTGGTGAAAAGTCCAGTCTAGGGGTTGCCAAAGGTTAACCTAATTTTTTTTCAAGTCTGTCTTCAGTCTATTTTTAGACGCCATTGATGTTGAAATCCAAACATTATAACTGTGTTGGGATTTTGTATTTCCTAGCATTTCCTAGCAGTGTTCAGAGACTAACTCTAAAACTGTTAACATACAGTAGTTTACCCTCTCTAGCCTCCTTCGCAGACTTCTTGAAGCGGATTCATGCAGCGCGGACGTGCCAGAGTTTGCGTTTGTGGGCATTCACTAAAAAGCTGGTTCGCAGTTGGAGAGGCAATCCTCCCTCAGCGTCCGCGACATAACTCCCTCTGTGACGAAAGTCCCTAAGTCGGCATTAGAGAACCTTGGCCCGTGTAAAAAATTGTTTATCAGCGCTCCCCCCAAAACTTAAACGCCATCACTTCAAAAAGTCTGCGAAGGAAGCTAACCCTCTGGCCTCTGAGTATGAGAAGGATTTACATGGCACAAACATGAACATCATTCTTTTGGGAAATCGTTGTTGAATTCAGAGGCAAGACGATTAA
This sequence comes from Branchiostoma lanceolatum, assembly GCF_035083965.1. Taxonomy (NCBI): domain Eukaryota; kingdom Metazoa; phylum Chordata; class Leptocardii; order Amphioxiformes; family Branchiostomatidae; genus Branchiostoma; species Branchiostoma lanceolatum. The sequence goes on along the minus strand of NC_089722.1, from coordinate 20,947,757 downwards.
TTTGACAACCAGTATTCACATTGAAGGCTACCCCTCCATCTTCTTCAATGAAACTGTGCTCTTGAATACTTTCACTAGCCACTCTACCACCCCCCACTCCCCTGCATATTCGTGCATGCAAGTTTACTTGTAACCCCCGCACCACAGTGAACAACAGACGATAAACCGATGAGTGAGCTTGTGAGTGAGGATATGATTGCTACCAAATCAAGGTTAAGAGGCCTTAAAGATACCCTTGGACCAGCATGTTTTCCTTGAGAAAAGACACTCATTGACGTGTAAGATTATTGTCTTATATTGTAAAAGGAGGTAACTAAACTCTATGGTATATGTTCTGTTACAGTCATATCTAACAACTTGTAGGTGACCATTTGGTACCATAGTCACTCACTAGCAACTGTTTTGTTATATGGATCAAATTCTGTGGGCAGGGGTTCCATCCCAGGGTTGGCCCCAGCTCGGACATGTTGGAAGGGATTGCATTTGTCATTTGGGAAATTTGTCAAATGCAAGTAGATAAATAAAAAGCCGGCAGCCCCATGCTCAAGTCAAACCTCTACTAGTACTAGTACAGGAAAAAGAACACTAAAACAGCTTATCAGCAAGAGAAGGGGTGATCTTGCATGTATCATGCTTCGACCAAATTCGACCAGAAAGACAAGGAAAATGTGAATTCTACTGAAGTTGTTGTGTTATTTTCAAAGAACGGCAATTATATATCTATATTTTTCAATAGACAGGTTCATATACTTTTCTTTGATGGTACAATAACAATGTTTAATTTCTTTCTTGAAGATTTGTTCACAGGTTACCAGTACCTTATGTAAGGCAAAGCTGCTATTCTTGGTGGGATTCAGTGTACATTCTGTGTTTGAATGTCTAACTAGGTCGCTCCTTCATTGATATTCATCCTTTTTCCTGGCTTGTCAATCAAGCTTGCCTGGCATAGAGTGACAGTGATCAAGTACTCTGATAACCACAGGCAAACCCAACATGTTTAGCAAAAGTCCGGGAGATCTGTTGCAGTTTGTGGTTGCAATCTACTTTTTTTCAGTGCAATTTTTGCCCTTTGGACATGAATGACATTCAATAGGCCAAGGTCAAGGACAGATGTGAGTTGGCAGTCTTCCAGGCTCTGTACACTACAAGGTTACACTAGCCTCCTAGTTTGTCAAGGTCATATTTTCATTTTAACCTTTGGATTATCGGGCAATATCATAGGACTTCAGCCTCTTTGGACGAAATGGTGTGACAAAGACCTTGAGCTTATTTGTGATATAGAAGTTTAAACTATGAAGATGTTGACTTACTGTATTGCTAATAATATAGATATGTTTGTTCATGTGGCTAACTTAAAATGAGTGTAATAGAGATGTTAGATGTCCCTTAAAGTCACATGTACCTACATGAGTTTGATATCATTATGGTAATAATAACACTAACATTGGTAATACCGTAACAGTCAACAGCACAAAAACTATTCTGAATCAAAATTGAACTGTCATTTACAACACAAAACTAATCAAAATGGGGTAAAAATCCTGCCATCCAACTTTGGACTGTGAGACCTAACCCCACAATTACTAAGCCATGATAGTCGAGGAAATTTGCGCCAATTCTGTGAGAAAGAGATTAGATTTTGATGACTGGAATTTGGAGTTTATCCATTTTATCGTCTGGTGTCCTTGAAAGCAGCCTGTCCTGGTGGTATGTTTGTTTTTGCGGCTGTTTCGGTCCAAAAGTTTCAAGAGATCTTGTCCTACAGTTTGAGAAGTCTAGGCTGTTGTCGGGTTTTGGTTCATTTTCAGGTATGAGGTGTGTGATATTATGTAATATGTTACTTTGTATGTTCTGTGATACTTGACTTTCTGTGTATGATGCATATATTTGTTGGCACAGAAATACATGTATCTTGAGTTCAGTTTAAACTTAGATCAGGTTATTTTGTTCTGTTGCACATGTCCTGTGTATTCCTATGGTAAGAAGAGAAATAGATTGAGTGCACAGACAGCAGCCACAAAAATTCTGAAATTGTACACCTTGAAACCAAATGATAGGTATTGTCTTTTGGTTTTGCAACATTTCTGTTCAGATAAAAAATACATGATTGTGTAGATATAAAACGTATTCAAATACATGACTGTATATAATGCATTTATGTATTTGTTTACTGTAGTGTCGATTACACATATATATAGAGAGAATTTTTAAAACTTATTATCGATGACCCCACTTCTGTATGAACTCGGCTTTGTCAGAAAGCAGGCATATACATTTTTATCTTCGCCGAGTACTATAGTACTCGGGGTAGATTATGTTTTCGGTTGAGCCAGCTGTTTGGTGGGTCTGTATGTATGTCAAGAGCATAACTCAAGGAACCTTTGATGAATCTTTATAATTTTTGTAGGTGTGTAGTGGTCGTGCAAAGGAAGGTCAAGTTCAAAAATGGTTTACCTTGCGTTTTTCAACAGTACTGCAGCAGACTTTTAATTTTTGTGCGTTTGTATGTAGGCGAAAAAAGTGACGGAAACGTTGATGGATCTTCATGATTTTTTGCAGGTGTGTAGATGTTGTGGAAACAGAGATCAAGTTCAAAAATGGTTCTCCTGGCATTTTCCGTCGGTACTGCAGCGGGCTTTGTGTGGATGTGTAATTCTTGTGGACAACATAACTCAAGAAGCTGTTGATGGATCTGTATGATAATGAGTGGATGGGTAGGGTTTACGGAAAGGAAGGTCAAGTTCGATAATGGGCCTTCTAGCGAGTACCTAAGGTACTGCAGTGGAGCTTCAAAATTTAGTAGCATATTTTCTGAAAGTGCTATGGTCATGATATTTGTATGGTAGATAGTTCACGCCACAAGAAGTAAGTTCTGTAAGTTTGGGCCCCCTAGCGGCTTGTTTAGAACTGCAGTGAGTGTTTTTGTTTTGACCTTCGGACATGAATAACTTTAGAAGGGGTCGACAGATCGTCGTGAAGTTTGGTATGTAGAGAGCTCAGATGGTGCTTTACACAATCGATGTATAATTATAGAAAACATGAGCTAATCTGCATAATTAGTAAGGATAGTTTGTAAATCCAAGTACATTTCACAATGGGCCGTGTGACAGTGTTTTGCCGCTAACAGGTCAACAGAGGGCCTTGCCTAGAAGTATAAATAAACGAACTGGGCACATAAATAAACAGTTGGGACAGTCTCACTACACTCCAAGCAGATGTGTGGGTCCGGTTGGTTTTTAACGTGTTCAGTTTAGCCATTTGTGTCCAACACATGGTTGGAGACATAACGGAAAGGGGACAAAATAGAAAGCCTGACAAAAGCACCTAAAAACATGTCAAAAACCAGCACTCCTCTGCTAAGAGGGTACACTGCACCAAAACTGCACCACTGCTAGGAATTACCTAGCACCGTATGAACAAGTCACATGTATGTTTTGCAAAATGTGTATGATATGGAGTAAAGATTTATTTTATTCATATATGCTGACTGTACCATCTAATCATTCAATATTTTTGATGACCAGTTGTAACATATATCAGAACACTATACACATATACTAGTCCTGTACCACCAAATGATTTTTATCCCTATCTAGACTGGCCTCATTCTCCCCAAATCGTAACTTTCAAACGGTATGGTGTATGATCAAATTTGATGGGGGTGATAAGCATGTAAATATTAATCACTCTCCTTAATAAGCCTTGATTATTTGGCGAAGATAATGTGTTCGTGGAACTCTAGTTGTACTATGAATTATATAGCCAAAGGTATGAAATAGGCTTTGATTTGAATTGAATTTGAATAATTGTGCTGATAAAATCTTGATATGTTCTGTTTCAGAAGGCTATCATGACAGACATGGACCTCGACGAGACTCAGTCCGTGCCGTTGCCCGCGGCAGCTGAAGAAGAGCCGTTCCTGGGCATGACGGACATTTTCCTGGTGTGCATGATCCTGGGCCTGACCATCTACTGGTGGTTCTTCAGGGACAGGAAGGCAGCCACGCCTCAACAACTTGTCAAGCCACTCACAGTTGTGTAAGTACATTCGTACACTTTCAGGGTCGGGGCCACCAGATGAACTTTCCAATGCAACATTTTGTTACGCCATGCAAAAACATTCACTTCAAAACACATTTATCTACTGAGTAGGGAAAATTAAATAATTTACAGTACTCTCAATCCTGGGACAGGACATCTTGGTTGAGGCTTCATGTACTGCCGTCTGTTGGAAACTGTATAAAACGGGTCCCAGGTATGAGAAGGTGCTTCGAGGATGTTAAATGGGAAGGGCTAGGAACCCCTCCCTGTAAAAATATACTCTGCTACTGAAACAGCGAGAAAACTTGCCCGACCTATGTGCATCAGGCACAGCACTACTAGTACAAGGTTCTGAATGAACAAGGCTTCATCTGCCCAATTTTTGGACAGCCGTTCTATCCATGAGGGGCAAACTTGAAGAAAGTCACAATCTTCCCATCCAACCTCTGCTTGGCAACTACACTTGTGGACATACCAGGAGGTAGTGGGGAGGGTGTTATTGAATGTTCACACGGAAAGTTATAGAAAAAAGGATGCAAGATGGTTGAAAAGAAATGGCAGATAGTAAAAGGAAGAAAAAAGATAGTTGACCTGAGAAAAATTTAGGTCAACATTTTCACACAAACATCCTGGTTTATCCCTCAGTGCAAAGATACTATCAAGATATTACATGTATTTCACATTGAAGTAAGGCATCTGCGGCATGACTGATGCCTATACTGATCCAAAATTCCTCATGAAATATCAAGAACCTCAAACTATTGGTCGGCCATTTTGATTCCATTTTATTTTTTAAATTTAATTTGTAGATAACAGGACCACTCAAATTTCAGTTGTCAGTAGTTGGTATATTCAGCGCATTCTTTGTAATGGTCTGAATTTAACATAATTCTAATACGTAGCTGCTACCCTCCCAAATGTAGTGTGGAGCGTTGTCGCAGGCCCCCATTTATACAGATTTCAGGCAGATCTTGCAGTGTTCCAAAGTATTGACACAATGATGATGATTTTATTCCGTAAGAAGCTCGCGGATTATGTTACAACATAATCCGAATTCCGTTCTTATTACAAAAAGGGTTTCAACATACAATCTTGATACAATTCCCATAATCACAATACCATTACATTTCGATGCAACAGAGGCCAAGAAACAGTTTCTGTCCAGTAGGCCATTGACCTGTGGTCGCCAACTCCAACCTCCAGGTTGCTTGCATGTCTGGGGTCATGTCACACTGTAAATTCATTTATATTTGCAGGGACTTACCGTAATTTCTGCGGTAGAAGGGGAATGGAGGTTTTCGCCATGTTTGAAGTTTGCGGTTGAAACAATTCTGTAGCAATTCATTGGAAGCACATACACATGTACTAGCATGTCATAAAACCACAAAGACTCCAGTGAAATGTCCGTTTATGGGACCACAGTGCCACAATACAGCACCTATGGTTCCTCCTGATTCATTGAGCATTTCAAAGTCAAGGTCAGGCCAAGGTTGAGACTGCTGTTTTCGTACTTCGACAGTTTGAGAACATACATACATTGTATAATTATATATTTTGAATCCCTCTTTTTTTACTTGCCCAACACCTTTTGTTGGTTTCACAAGACCCGTTGAAGAAAAATGAGTTAGGTGATTGATGAATATCACTGGACTTGATTGATTGATTGATTGATTACTTACTATTCTTAAAAGCCATGAAATGAAGTGGGACATACATTAAGAGAGGGTAAAAATACTAATGTTTTTGATGCTAGAGAAACAAGAACATTTTCCGGTTGTTATTTTCAGGCCACTGTCAACCGCAAGCAGAGATCCAAGCTTTATCAACCGCATGAAGAAAACGGTTAGTGATGGCTTTCTTTTGCCAGTACTTTTCTCTATTGGTAAAACATTTGTTTACCCAGTTTTTAGATTCGGTAATTTTAATCGCTTTTACTCAAGCACAACTCAACTCAACACATCACAATTCATAGAAAACAAAACAAAACAAAAAATTATATTGATACTAGTTGTCCTAAACAAAATCAACATCAAAGAAATATGCATGTATTCCCATACATGTGTATGTTTTATAATCCATGAACAGTTTTATCAGGTTGGTAAATCAATGGATACCAAAGTTTTTCGTACACAACCAAAGACTTAATACTTAAAGCTAACGTTTTGGTCTGACAGACTGTCACCAAAATGTCGACTAGGTATTATTAGTATCCCTCTCGTTGTGTACAAAGAACTTTGTATCCATGTATACAATTATATAGGTGATATTTTGTGGTGCACATTTTTCGTCAGGCTCTTTTGTTTACAAATAAAGATGTGTTTGTTTTTGCAGAAGAAGAGTGTAGCAGTGTTTTACGGCTCACAGACTGGCACTGCTGAGGAGTTTGCCGGCAGACTGGCGCGGGACTGTATACGCTACGGGATAAAGGGCTTTCCTGTGGACCCCGAGGAGTGTGAAATGGTATGCATTTTGTTTGTACATGTTGGTATGTCCCTGTAGCTCAACTGGTAGCAGCCTCACAGTTGAGCTCCTGGTTCCAATTAGTTGGTAACTCGTAGACCCTGGTTGGTTCACTCCTGGGTCAGGGCATCTTGGTTGGGGCTGCAGCTGTCTTTTGTAAGGGACATAAAATGGGGGTGCCAAGTTGAGGAGGTGCCTTGAGTCGTTAAAAGGGGAAGGGCTAGCAACCACTCCCTGTAAAACTGTACCCTGCTAGTGAAACAGCAAGGAAACTTGCTGACCAATGTGCCACTAGGCATTACAAGGTGAACAGTCAACAACTTGGTTATTGCAAAATTAGTCAAACTCAATCTACAGTCAGTAAATTTCAGTTTACATCCTTGTTTACATGTTCCCTTCCACAGGAGGAGCTGACCAGGATGGGCGAGGTAGAAAACTCCTTTGCTCTCTTCTGTCTGGCGACATACGGTGAGGGTGACCCGACAGACAACGCACAGGAGTTCTTTGATTGGCTACAGGAAGACCATGATCTCAGCGGGCTCAGATATGCTGTAAGTCCATCACTATTGTTGTGTTTTTCATCATCATCATCATCATTATCATTATTGTTCCTCTTTACATGTACAAAGTTCATCATCCAGATGTGTTTTTAAAATCAAGAAAATACATGTGATTTTGATAGATTTAAGGGCATGTCTGGATTTTAATTAAGATACACATATTCTAGTTATGACTTTTCTCTTTCTGACTACATGTATGTGCCATTCAATATAAAAAAAACACTGCTAAAATTTGGAATATTTCACTCCGTTTTGACTGCTTTAGTCTAAATTTCAAGATTTCCAATCCCAAAAGTGTGTCAACATTTGAAACTTCTGTGTAAGATCCCTCAAATTTCTTTCTGTTCTTCAGTCAAAATGCAAATGCAAATTATGGCATGGCTGTATGTTGTTAAACCTCCTCCCTGCTGCCTAACTCATGTGTTAATACAAATGTACATTGGTTTCTAGGTGTTTGGATTGGGAAACAAGACATACGAACACTTCAACGCCATGGGAATTTTTGTGGACAAAAGGCTGGAAGAGCTGGGTGCTGTCAGACTCTGTAAAGCTGGCATGGGGGACGATGATGCAAAGTTAGTCTTTTTTTTTATGTACATCTTTAGGGACATTAGCAACATACCTATTAGATATCATGTTTTTGGTCTACATGTTATCTCTAAGCCCCTGTCACACATTCATGGCCTTTCACGACTTTGCTCCTGGCCAATCCCCAACTAAGGTCGGCGCTGGGTTGGGAGTAGCCTGGAATCCATCCTATTTGTCATCTGGTTGTATCCAAGCAGAACATGACTTTGATTTGTCAAAATTCATAGTCGGCAAGTGCAGACGATGTTTATAGAGTTGTAGGCAACTTCACCAACCAACTCCCAACCGCAGATGATCTTACTCACAACTAACTCCTAACCATTGTCTAGAGAAGGTTGGGAGGCTCTGTGTGACAAGGGCTTAACAATAGTGTTTAGAAGCTCTCATGATTATGTTGAAGTAAGTTAAGATGATAAGCCAAGTACTAAATATAAACCAGAAATCCTCATAATTTATTATGCAGTGAGTAAGTGAGAGTTCTTATTACTTTGAGTGATTTCTTATGTTTGAATATGTTTTACCCTTTTATAACGTAAACTAAACCTATGTCTATTAAAGTATTCCGCACATGAATCTATCGACTTGACTTTTTGTATGAGCATGTTAAAGGGGAAGGGCTAGCAACCCCCCTCTGTAAAAATATGCCCTGCGACAGAAACAGCAAGGAAACTTGCTGACCTACATTTGTATGTGCCACTAGACATCACTAGATGAACAACAACAATAATAGTGTATTTTTCTCCACAGTATTGAGGAGGACTTTGTGACCTGGCGAGAGACCTTGTGGCCGGCGGTGTGTGAACACTTCGGCATCGAATCAGTGGGAGAAGAGGGAGTGTAAGTCTTGTCTTGCCTTGATAACCATTTGCCTTGACTAAGATTTCCAGTTTCAAAAATTATGAATTCACTTATTTTCGCGGGAATTTAATTTTGCTGTAAGAGGGGAAATGAGGTTTATGTGATGTTTTAAGTTGGCAGTGAAACAATACTGTAGCAGAAAAAAAAAATTCCCTGTGTCATGAAAAATGCAAAGATGAGACCGTGAATACATATATATTTCAAGATTTACAGAAAGCCCATGTGTGTAAAGAGATCACTAAAAATGGATCCAAGCTGGGAAGATTATTTAGAAATCTCAGTTTAATGGTCAAGCTAATTGCTGCATTCTTTCGATTGTCCTAAGAAAGACCATAGTTACTGATTTATCCAAGAAAATAAGATGATTAGTGATTGTAGCAGGTATTTATTATGGTGAAAATATGTTATTTTGTACCGCACACGGAAAATCCCTTTGGACCAATAAGATATGTTAAGCCGCTAGTAGTATGATCCACCAATCTAAAAAAACTCAAGGTCAACAATTGTGTTTACCAAGGACATTGTATTGAAGTCCAATTGATTTGCCAAGAGGTCCTTAGATTGTTATTGAAATCAGGAAGCCTATGTGACATTTGCATGGCAAAGCTGCCCACAGGGTGTCCATGTATTTGTGGACGGTAACCTAGCAACAGCTTTCCATGTGTACATCCTTGTCCAATGAGATTTTCTTTCAGACTGAATGCATTCATCAAACTAAAGGATTCTCGGTAAACACAACTCTATTTGTGGTAACTGAAGAATGGTACATTAATTAACCTTCTCCCTGCTGCCTTAACCCCATAACCAACCCAGATTTGGTGCCAAATGGCTATCTTAGCATGCTAAAGGTTAACAGCTGACTATTGATGTCTTGTGAGACACAGGACCACTCAAAGTGGAGTCAAAGTTTTGTCCGTGATTTGTTTTGAACTTCTAACTTTAGGGGTAAATTTGATAGGACAAGGAGCAAGGAGGGACAACAGTGTCATCCTGTTAATGTTTACAAGAAAGAGTAGGGAAAATAGACAGGGAAGCAGCTGAAGATGGGTGCAAAGATTGTAATTCTGAGTGTTGGAGCTGTTTTACTGTCTGTGGTGTGCAAACTACAGGATTCTTGGTAAACAACTCTATTTTTGGTAACTGAAGAATGAGACATTTGCGACTGGCTACTGCCGTCACTTAGATACAGAAAAACTCGAAGTCCTGTCAAAATTGGGTGTGATTGAACTTTTTAACTTCAGAGATGAATTTGATAGGATCTGGGACAGGAAGCAAGTAGGGACAACAGCATCCTGTGAATGTTTGGACATCGATGTATGAGTAGAATGAAAAGAAGCTGAAAATCCTAGAGATGGGAGTTAGGATTGTAACTCTGAGTGTAACAGTGTTTTTCCTGTCTGTGGTGTGCAGGATGAGACAGTACACACTGGAGACACACGAGGACATCAACCAGAATGAGATCTTCACGGGAGAACCCACCAGGCTGAAGTCACTCACAGAGCAGAAACCGTGAGTCGATCTTAACACTTGTACAGTCAAACCTGTATTAGCGGTCACCTTTGCATAGCGGCCACCTGCCCATAGTGGTCACTTTTTGTCGGTCCCTTGGATTTTTCCCATTGACATAAGCATTAAGAATTAGGCTATAGCGGCCACCTGTCCAACGCGGTCGCGGCCAGACGATTTTCAGTCCCGCGAGTACAGTAACACTGTCGGTAAGGGTCACGGCGCGCTGGTAGAAGCCGCATCGCCACCGCACGCCGGGTTCAAAATCTTCATTTTTTCACGCAGTTATCAAATTTATGTGGACTCAACAGGATAGGATGATAATAAAGAAATCCAGAATTTTTTATCTTTGTTAGAAAATCCATGGTTTGACGCGAAGTCAGTATAATTTTCTTCACATGGCTTGCGTTTGTACATCGTAGCAAAATTGACCATTTCTGTGCATTTCGAGTCGACAAATATTACGGCAGCTTTTTGGAAAATACAACTCGCACATGTAGCTGATGAGGTAAGTTCGGGAAATGTTTGAATGCCGGCCCAATATCCGTTTTCCCCGGTGCTCAAAGTCAAAACGTGTTTCGCGCAATTTTCAAAATGGCGCTGATAGTCAGCAGCAAAAAGGTCAACGGAAGACACCACTGTTTCGTAGGTATAATGCGCTAAATTTATTTTGCTGCAAAGTATCACTGAGGATAATTACTTTACCAAAAGCTTCAAAAGAAATACGAATAACATTAATATGATGTCAAATTTGGGCTATTGCAATTTTCTGAAAAGAAAAAAATCATCAAAAGAGCGACCTTCTTCTGAGTGCCCTATTAGCATAATGGTAGAAGCTGATAATGACATGCGGGAAGCGAAACAACAACAGACTAAGGAAAACTATCGCCACGATTTTATGTTTCAAAACGGTCGAAAACGAACAGTAAGTGGCAACTGAGCAACATGTATTTTGTTCTTAACTAACTAGGTGGCATTTTGCTGCAAAGGACTTTGTTTCATATGATTATAACTCGTTGGTGACGCCTGTGCCTGCAGCGAAGCTGTCGCGAAGGATCAAGAGTAGAGTATGGCGATGCTGGTCTGTACAGACATGAAGCCCGAGCAAGGAGTTGGCAGATACAATAATTCTTTTTTTCAAGCCCATAATAGAAGTAAAAGAACAACAATCGACTTTCTAAAATGTGACTTACCTTTGCAATGTTTACATGTGTACTGTACGGTGAATAAATGTATCTCAGTGGGTACTGAAAAAATGTGTCACTCGTGGTCAATTAATCGACATTTTCTCCATAGCGGCCACCTGTCCTTAGCGGCCAGTTTTGGCCAGTCCCTTGAGTGACCGCTATAGACAGGTTTGACTGTATTAGCAGGAAAGCACACCTCTGAAGTTACCAGTGGCATAGAAATTTAGCCTCCACAAGGCCTTCCTAAGCATAGTAAAATTAGGCACAAATTGGGTCAATAATTAGCCGGGAGAGTGAGCTGCAGTAAGTGTAACATTTTACTATGATGGTCAAACTCCCATGGCAAATTATTCTCCCTTTTGGCTAACTTTAACCATTTTTTTAGCCAGCACAGTTAGCCTGATGAAGACCTCTAGAAAAGAGCTGAACTGCATTCCAACACAACAAAAATCTTAGTCCTTTTGATCAGGTGCTGATGTCCATGATTCGGCACTTAAACCCTAGACCTTTCAAAATTCGAGGAGACTTCTTTTTTATTTTGAAACTTGGTTTAACTGTTTACAAATGTATTCTACTAAACAGTGCTATTGTGTTGACTGTGTGACATCACTAGGACTCCTAAACGATTTAAGTGATTGAAGGAAATTTATGTTCTTTAGAAAGCTTGACAGACAGCTATGGCATCTCAACTCTTTCTGCAAGATTCAACCTAAATAAGTGGTACCTTAATTGAGTCACAAATAACTTTGTCTTGACCGTCTTCTTGTCTAATGTTTACTCAAAGAAGTGATACCGCTCTTGCAGACCTTACGATGCCAAGAACCCGTACATGTCGTCTGTGAAGGTGAACCGAGAGCTGCACAAGGGAGGAGACCGGTCGTGTATGCACATCGAGTTTGACATCTCAGGATCCAGGATCAGGTAAGACAGCACTAGTTTGATACTTCTAAAAACTACAGTTTTTATGTACTTACAAATACATGTAAGTGCAGAAATGTTTGTGGTGGTTTTATGTTCGAGGTCTTCAAGGTGAACTCTTTACCACGAACTTAAAACTACTGCAAAATCTGCTCCATTGTGTGACTGTAGCGCTACTATTTTTCAAATGCGAACTCAAAACCACTGCAAACAAGTTCCATTTTCTGACTTTAATTGTCAGATGCCAAATGGCAGTTGCTTCAGACCCTTTGAGTCTCAGCCCCACCATTTGTTAGCTCCTTGCAATTCAGGCCCTGGATGCAAAGAGAGTAGTTAGCTCACCCAATTACCACTAAAAGAAATAGAAGGACAGAAACGTACGTGGGAGGTGGGAGCATAATCTCTTGTCTAGATTAGTGCATTCCAGTAGGCTTCCTGGTGTTTCATATCATTGAGATACTGTCAATTGCGGCTGGACTGTACAAGGAAGGAATGAGAATGTGCTACAGGTGTTTGCTGTACTGGAAGAAGAGTGACAATGTACTGTAGAATCATTTATTTTCCTGGGGACTTAATATTGCGGTAGAAGGGGAAAGGAAGTTTTCACAGTGTTTTCAAGTTTGCAGTTGTAAATTTTGGTTTCACAAAAGTGCATATGCACCTGGCATTTAGAGTCCTATAGAACACCTGTAACTGTACTGATTGAATGATTGACTTGTTGTAATGTGCAGGTACGAGGCAGGTGACCACGTGGCTGTGTTCCCAACCAACGACCCTGCCATGGTGGAAGAGATCGCTCACCTCCTCAAGGTCAACCTGGACGATGTCTTCACTCTCAACAACGTGGATGGTGAACCATTATATCATTCTTCTCATGAGAAGTACCGTAGTGTCATTAACATTAATCCGCCAGGTTACATAAATCCCCCACTTGGATAAACAATGGGCTTGAGAGATCTCTAGTGCAGCACCCCCCAGGTATGCACAGTTTAGATATACAATACAGGAGTGCGTTATACTGGGGAACGTTGGGTTGGAGATCTGTTTGGACGTATCTTTTCAGGGTGGCAGAATTATGTACCCTGGTGGAATTATGTTAGTAGGTGTTACAGTTTGAGAGCCTGGTAGAATTCTGAATTTTTATTTTTGTCACATAAAGAATAGAAGTACATGTAGAGCACAAGAGACAAGTCAAACTTCATAGATACAAGGGAAAGTGGTAAATATTCAACATAATATTCTTGTAGATAAGACACTTAACGACAGTGATTGACTGTGGTAGTAAAATTTATTGGCAATCTTGAAGTGACAGGCAGTGAAAGGCAGTGGAAGTTTATCATTATTGTCAGTACAAAGCATGAGACACAGATGATTGTTTCCAATTTTTATGTATTGGTTTGCTGTAACACGTGTGTACATCTTTTTGTTCAAAGGCCATGTTAATAAATACACAGAAAAAAAGAGATTATTTACTGTCATTTAAGCATTTGCTTTTAGAGTCATGATGTGTAAACAAAACTAAGAAGTCTGTTTTGATTTCATTTTCTTTTTAGATGAGGCAGCCAAGAAGCACCCCTTCCCGTGCCCGACGACGTACCATACCGCTCTCCTGCACTACGTGGACATCGCCCACCCACCGCGTACCAACGTCCTGCACGACATCATCGATTACGCCTCCGACCCCAAAGACAGGGAGTTCCTCACCAGGATCACCTCGTCGGCTGGAAAGGTAAAGCTCCTGTCACACATAGCCGACTTTGACTTTCCTGACACCTCCAGACCATGTCACGCATAGCCGACTTTGGCTTTCTGAACATCTTCAGACCATGTCACACATAGCCGACTTTGGCTTTCTGAACATCTTTAGACCATGTCACACATAGCCGACTTTGGCTTTCTGAACATCTTTAGACCATGTCACACATAGCTGACATTGGCTTTCTGAACATCTCAGTGAAGATAAAGTGAACTGCAGTAGCTGACCATAGTTTCATGACCTTCTGCAGACCATGTCACACTTAGCCAACTTTGGCTTTCTGAACATCTTCAGACCATGTCACACATAGCCGACCATAGTTTCATGACCTTCTCCAGACCATGTCACACATAGCCGACCTTGGCCCTCTGAACATTTCCAAACCATGTCACACATAGCCGACTTCGCCTCCAGACCTTCTCCGGACCATGGTTGGGAGTTAAGCCCCTGTAACACATAGCCGACCATGGTCTCCCGGCCTTCTCCAAACCATAGTTGGGAGTTGCTTGGTAAAGTTGACCACTGTCTTAAAAAGTCGTCTATACTGGCTAACCATTAATTTTGAGAAATCAAAGGAGAAAACTTGAGCTAGAATAGGATGGATTCTAGGCTACTCTCAGTCCCAGTGCCAACCTACAATAATTGGGAAGATTATTTGTTAGGAAAGAACCAACTGGCAAGGCTCAATGTGCAAACCTCAAGTACAGAACTAGTGTGTTCCACCATTTTGTAGTTTACCACTTCTTGAGGTTTCTATCCCTCATACATCTATCTACTCCTCTGCATCCCACAGAAAGAGTTTGCTGAGTGGGTGACGGACAGCCATCGCGACATCCTACAGATCCTGAAGGACCTGCCGTCCCTCAAGCCGCCCGTCGATCACCTGTGCGAGCTCATGCCACGCCTGCACGCCCGCTACTACTCCATCTCCTCCTCACCAAAGGTAAAAAAATTAGGGAATATCTTTTCATGGTAGTTCATATGTTGTCTGGAATGTCCCTGTAGCTCAACTGATAGCAGCCTCACAGTTGAGCTCCTGGTTCCAACTAGTTGATAACCGGGAGACCACAATTCAATCCTGTGGTGCAGACATCTCGTTTGGGGTTACACCTGTCTTTCGAAAGGGGATGTGAAATGTGTCCGTGTTTGAGGAGGTGCCTTGAGCATGTTAAAGGGAAGGTCTATCCGTAAAGATCTATCCTGCTACTGAAACAGCAAGGAAACATGCTGCCCTATGTGCCTCCAGGCAATACAAGGATTTGAACGAACAACCATAGTGCCCTCATCTCGGCAGCCTGGAGCCCTTTTTCGTTTTATATCAAGGAGCAGAAATTGAATTGTTTGCATCTTTTCCTAGGAGCATCCCGAGAGAATCCACATCACCGCCGTCCTGGTGGACTACCACAGTAAGATTGACCGCAGGATAAAGGGCGTGGCCACCAACTGGCTGGCCACCAAGATCCCCAACGGTCCAGATGGCCCGCGGGTCCCCATCTACGTCCGCAAGTCCCCGTTCCGCCTCCCATTCAAGACCACCACCCCCGTCATCATGATCGGCCCCGGGACCGGGCTGGCGCCCTTCCGCGGTTTCATCCAGGAGAGGTATCACGCCAAGATGGAAGGTGAGTCTTATTTTGTCACGTCTCAAACCATGTTTTGATGAGCCTTTGGAAAACCTTGTGAATCAGGATTAGGCCATAGCAAGTAAATCAAGTGGAGGCACCGGCCTGTTCTTGGGCTGGAATTCCCCTTTGCTGTACTTACATGTACTCCCTTGAAAGAAGTTGCAAGGAAAGCTTCTCAGAAACCAGTACACTAATGAGCACACGTGGAAAGACTTTCAGATTGAGTATTCAACCTTGTGCTTATCTTTGCTAGCTCTACACAGGTTCTTTTACGTGTTTGAGACGTAGCTCTGACCTTTAACACGGAGTCTTTAGCTTTATGTCCCATCCCAAAGGACATCTCTAACAAGTTAGAGTCGAGTAAGGAAATACATGTAGTTGTAAAGTGCCTTTGGGGCCTGCTAGGGATTCGAACCCAGAACCTTTGCATAACAATTTGTTACCTTTGTTGTCCAGGCAAACCAATTGGAGACACCGTCCTGTTCTCGGGCTGCCGGAAGAAGTCGGAAGACTACATCTACCAGGAGGAGCTGGAGGGGTACGAGGGCGATGGGACGCTGTCGCAGCTCAACATGGCGTTCTCTCGCGACCAGGCACAGAAGGTGTACGTACAGCACCTGATCAAACAGAAGTCGGAGACGGTCTGGAACCTGCTGAACGACGGGGCACATGTGTATGTGTGCGGGTAAGTGTCTGTTGCTATTTTTTTCTATTCATTTTGCTTTTGGACAGACAATGACGACATAGCACTGCACTCAAGTTTTTATAACTTATATGAACAGTGCCATGTACAGAGAACAATAACATATTTTTACACCAGGGAAGTTGTGTAAAGTGCCTTTTTCGGTGGTGTCAGGGGATTCGAACCCAAGACCGTTGTGTTCTGGGTCCAACACCCTACCGCTGCGCCACACGACCCCACATTTGTTTAGGGAGCGTTCTTCACAGGCCACTGTGCAGAAAAGTCCAGTTTTCTTGGGATAATGACTGGCACGGCAATAAAGGTAATCATTTCATCTGTGTAATAAAAGAAAAATAAAACGAATCTTGAAGAGAATACTTTTTCACAATCCCAGATGGTGCAAAACCAGCCAAAATGCATGTAGAATGCACTATCTGGATAATCACTAATACCAGGAAGTATTAACCAGAAATTGAAAAATTGCACCAACAATGAAAGCTACAGGCTTTTCAGGAAAAATAAACGATGTTACAAAGATATAGCAATAGCAGAAAATCTGGGGCCAAAACTAGAAACAAGAAAACCTATGATTCCCGTCTTATTTCACCAACTGTTTTGCCGTCCGGTCCAATTTAATTCCCAAAGCAAAACTTTTAAGTCCAAATCTACAACACAATACTTATATTCATAACAACACACTGTTCTGATCGACAAATGTTCCTCAGTGCCACTGACGAAAAGTAGTTGATGCTACTTGAAACGTCTGAATGGCCGTTTCCAAAATCATATCCAGTTGCTAGAGTTAAACTGCTACCCGGTATACCGAATTACCCCGACATGGCTACATTGTAATCCATATACTGTTAGCAATAATATTTTGTAGATAGAATTGTAGTACAGTCAAACCTGTCTATAGCAGTCACTCAAGGGACTGGCCAAAATCGACCGCTGTGGACAGGTGGCCGCTCTATAGAAACGGTTGATTGACCACGGGCAATAAGTGGCACATGTTTTCTGTACCCACTGAGAAACATTTATTCACATACAAGTACAGTGTACAGTCAAACTTGGTGTGCCGACCACTTCCACAAGACGACGATCGGCTCAAGATGACTGCTTTCGGTCGGTCCCGATTTTTCCACATGCAAGTCGATCCATCGATTCGCCCCCAATCCGGAGCACATGCGACCAAAATGTTACCGAAGACTGCCCGAAGACAACCGTGTCATTTTTAATTGTGCGGTGGCATCATTTATCAGCATAAAATTGCGGATTATCACGGTAAAATCAGCCTGTTTAACTGACTGTTTGGGTTGGATTCCCGTGACGGGAGAAATTACAAGATGGCGCCTGTGAGGTCATAGGGTCATTGGGATAGTCTACTGTAATGTAGGTGCAGCTACAATGTGTGGGGTATGATTTTACTCTACATTGAATAGTACAAAATGTAAACGTATTTCTTAAAATAAAGAGAACAGATATACAAAGAATAGGTGACTTTATAACCTTTTTTAGAGGATAAAAGGCGTCTGCATTTTTTTTTAAATAAACTGCTCGCCCATGCTACTACTAGTGGAGTAACCCAAGTAAACAAAGCGTCGGCAACATGTGCAGGCCTGCAGGACCGCGCACAAGAGGCTCTGTTTGTCTGCAAATTTCTGGCGTCTTAGTGGTTTTGGAAATTCAAAACCCACACCAGGAGCAAAATAAAACCATACACAACATTTTCATGGGTAACACTGCTATGAAAAAAGGATAATGACAATATTTTTCTACCGAGATTTGAAAGAAGGTGCCCGAATCTTGTGGCGACCAAGCGCCGTGACCGTTTCCAGACCCGTGGGACCGAAAACCGTGTGGCCGCGACCGCGTTAGACAGTGACCGCTATAGACGAATTCTTAATGCTTATGTCAATGGGAAAAATTCAAGGGACCGACAAAAAGTGACCACTATGGGCAGGTGGCCGCTATGCAAAGGTGACCGCTAATACAGGTTTGACTGTATTGTTGATTAAATACCATACATTGCACCATGTATGATTGTTGAGCAATAGTGACACACCGTTCTGTTGTCCACAGCGATGCTCGTCACATGGCGCACGACGTGGACATGGTGCTCCACGACATTGTGGAGGAGAGGGGGGGCATGACGCAGAGTCAGGCCAAGGACTTCATCAAGGGGCTCAGGAATAAGGGCAGATACGCCTGCGACGTCTGGAGCTAAAACAACAGGGCTGACACCTTTTTTTGGCGATGCCTCGGGGGAGAGGCATTTTTAAATATTGGATCATTTGAGTTGGTTTGTGCAGAAATTGGAGGACCACTACGTGTTTTTTAATGAAAACGTTCTTCCATTTCTTTGTTTGACTTACTTCAAGAACAAAACACCAAGGATCCAAGTTTCCAGTACCAAGGTAGAATAGACTTTTAAAGAGTATTCAAGGCCGTGCAATTCTTGTATTGGGTGGACAGGGAAGGATGGTGGTGTGTATGAGAAATTTGCAAAATTGTGCCAAGAAATCTGGCCAGAAAGATGGAGACTTATGAATTTAAATAGATTGCTAGCACAAGTGACCTAAACAAAACCAGACGCTGCCAACAGTCCTTGTCCTTCCCTTGTGAGTACACATCATGGGCTTCTTGAGTATTCATTGCTCAAGTAATAAAAGTAAGTAGGTTGGTCTATAAGCGTTTTTAGATAGCTGATATTACTCCAAGATTCATTGTTAGTTGACATAAGAGGCTTCTGTTCTTTCATGTCATTCATAGAATTACATACAGTAGAAAATCAATGATTTGCTTGAACTATTTTGATACATTTGACTACTTTAAGTTTAAAAACAGATAACACTGTCTATAGTCCTACCTTTTAGGTACTGTATTTAAAGACTGTGTTCCTTTTCTTTGCTGAAGCAAAGGCAAAGTTTTGTCTATGATTCATAGTCCAATTCTGTTTTTCAAAAGTGATTGTGAATTGTGCCTAGAATATAGATAAAGATTTTGTCGTTACCAGTAATGTGCAGTTAGGTATAATGCTTATTAAAATGATCGTCATAACCTCTTGTAACAATTATGATCCAGATGTAAATTAGCCTGGGTACCATTCCTCGTTCTTGTACGCTACAAGGGGAGTGAAACCAGACAAGGATTGTACCCAGGTAAGATGTAAATAAATGGGACTAAAATGAAATGTACTAGGGTTGGTAAGTGGTATATAACACTGGTTAGACATGTTTTTCGGTAGTCTGTATCTGTGTGTGCAATTTGTAATGTGAAAGGACTAAGGCTCATTTAATATATTAGATGTTAGAGGACGGATGAGATACATGTACTACTGGGTATGTAGTGATTATTAAAATGTCTTTTTTTGTGTGATCTTGATACAGTTGATAACAGCATACCTCATTTTTTTCAAACATTGTAAATATAATGATGTACCTTGTACCCAAACCTTTTCATAAATCTCAATAATGTACCATCCAGAGTCCTGTGTGTGCCACATATCAAGGACATTATAATGTCCTTGCACATATCATGCATATTACACCCCAATTTGCAACGGATAAAGACATTTATAAAATATTATATATATAACGTTACATACACATGATGTATTCTGCTGTTGAACCTGTTCACTCACTGTATAAATATGAGTTTGAATATATGAAGAACAATGCCAGTTTTGTAGATGACACACAGGAAAAACACTGGTGGTGTAAGACTCTACTACATGTACTGCCTGGTGTTAACAAGTTTTAACTGCACAAGTGTTAACGAGTTTAGCTGCTGTATATGCATGATGGCCAGGATTCTGTATGCGCCCTCTCTCTTGCTGGTGACTACCAGTGTTTGTATGGCCGGGGGTAGAATATAACTTCTTCTTCAGTGCTTTTGTGGTAAGACTCTTGTTGTGGTCTTGTGAAAAGCTAAGTTTGTGCCTCGGAACTTCAGTATGAGAGAGACGGTAATATAGATGCGAAGCAAAGCATTGTTGATAAGTGAAATGGTTTTAAGTTGCTTAACCTTCTCTCCACTGCAATGTATAGTCTTGTTCTTTTAGACATTTCAAATGCTATTACAAATTAAGCCAATGAATCGTTTCAATGCTTTTCAGCATGTTTTAAAAATTGCATGAAATAAACTTAATGCCACATTGCCACAAAGTATTTCATGAAATTTTGAATACACAAGAAACCATGAACTGTGTGTATAGCATAGACAGCTGTATTTACAAGTTGTGTACATTTCTGAAGTATTTGTTGTAAGGTACCATATTGTTTCATGTGCACCTCTTGCATGTTGATGACAAGCTGGAAATGAGAAGTCTGTTTCCTCTTACACCAATTTATCCATTTGTTACCGTGCTGCAACAAATAGGAAGTACATGATGCTGAGTCAATTATGTAGTTAGTTATACTAAAAGCCAGTTCACAGATTGAAGTGTGCATGTGCATTGTGGGTAATAGGTCAAAGTTGAATGCCCCTGAGACATGAACAAAACACCTGGACCTGTATCATGCACCAAGATCTGTTTGCAAGTTAGAGGCCTTCAACTTTGACATATTCTGTATCTGCATCCGTATATAGCTGGTATGGTTACCTTTCGGCGTAACACATCAGCTATATGCTGCTTATATTATCCACATACGCATCTCACTGTGCATGCTCAGTTCAATTCGTGAAGCAGCTTATTGTAAGTGTAGCTTGGAATGGACCAGCAGAGTTATAAAATGCATTCAGAGACAAAAGTGTTGAAAAAGAGATTCAGACATGAATTTCATCTCTCATCAACACATAATTGCTACGATGCCAACATTATCCATGGTCATGGAATTGCTTATACACTCAATCATAATTGTAAAACATTGACTTAATGTCGTTTTGTCTTGTGCTGTTATAGGACTTATATTTAGAATTTTAGGAAATCTTTTGTTTATTGTAATTATACAGATTGTTATGGACTGGTTAATAATCTAATATGGAATGGGTGCAACAACCATGTACAAATTTGGAACTTGTAAGTAGGTAGTTAAATGTCAGTTGATAATGATCTCAAATAAACTTAATTTTCTGTCTAAACATGTGACTAGACTACTTTACCAGGGATATCTATCACTGAAAGTCATAACACAGTACAATGAATGTATCATTGACTTGTGGGACTAGGGATATATAACGTATTATTAAACGTTGGTTATTCCACACAAAATAGGACAACCTTAAACCATGAGGAATGGACAGGACTGCGAGATTAACTCCTTTTTATGCAGCTAAATTGTATGCAGAAAAGACCCGTGAAATATCATTCTGGTGAACGTTTAGATCAGAGTTCCCCAAAAGAGCAACGATTTGTGTACATTCCTCCTGGCATTGATACACTGATATTCCTCCTATTTATCATGGTTTATTCCGTTGGAAGAAGATTATATTTTATGGTAAAACAACTGTGTCAGAGTTGCCATGGGTTTGAATGAAGACTTGTGGCTGTATTTTATTGGATGATTTGTATGTGGTTTAAAGGTTAATAAACGTGTTGATAAAACAGCTGAGTTGTTTGGGCTAAGATAAGATAGAGTTCTAGTAGTATCAGCCCACACAGCAAATACCAAAATCACTTCATGAAGAACCCCCCGGTGCTCGCACGATTACCTCACGGCGTCTATATTTGTCACCGAGTCCCGCGTTGATTCTAAGGCCGGGATAGAATGATCCGGGGTCCCGGTCGGACCCAACAATAGCCCAGCAGCCACAGGGGGTCACGTCCAAAAGCGCCAAAAAAAACAGCCCGTGAACTACCCGGCAGGGCAGGGCCCCTTTTCCTGAAGCATAATTTACATGAGTCTGTGTGGCATATGTATCGTCTTCAGTTTTGCCAAATGAATAATGCATTGAGCTGAATGAGGCATGAAGATAAAAAGGTACTGTTGATATGGTGGTCTCTTTACAGATCAGGTCTTCAGGATTGATACTAGTGTCTTTGAGCGTTTGTCCACGGAAGTTGTCAGATTGGGAACTTTTGTGTGGCCCGCAATCATTTTCTTCGCTACATATGTACGCATACGACATGCCAAATTTCAGACAAAAAAATTCATTTAAAACGAGAAAGAAACAGACACCGCTATACACACCTGTCCCTGGTGCTTAACACTATCCCCACATAGTTAAATATGTCTGTCCCTGGTGCTGAATACTATCCACGCAGGAGTTGATATGCCAGTCTCTGACACCAGTTAAACATATCTATCCTTGGTGCTGAACACTATAAACACACAGATATTCACCTGTCCCTGGTGCTGAACACTGGTGTAAGGTGTAAGGAAAGGGTAACGCGCCAGTCCCTGAACACCATTATACCCAGGAGAAACTCATGTCCCTGGTGCTGAATTATCTGGATTGCGACGAAGCGACTGACATGCGTAACGTTATATTCCGTCTTTCTTTTTGATGATACCAGAGTAGATATTCTACATCTCCACCCTTGTGTTGTTTATGTTGTCACCACAGATCGCGAATAGCCAGACCTTTAAAACTGCGTACGTCCTACCGTCGGAAACCGGAGGCCTTGGCAGACTGGTCCACTGTGACTTGTACATGGACAGGAGCCGTGACGTTATGATGACGTCACTAACTGACTACGGCTGGAAGGACCAGGATACAGTCGACATGAATGTCGTCACCGACGCGGACGACGTATGGTGAGTTGTGCATTTTGTTTAAGCATATTGTTGATACTTTATTAGAACTACGTTATACATGTATATCTGTACAGTGAACGTCCAACTTGTTTTCATTCTTCTATCTGGCAACCATTTCTTTGAATGAACTCATTCACTTTCGAGAAGTATTTTGAGACGTTTGCGACATTCTGCCTTGCCGTGCCCCAGACGCTAGTTATCTGTTGGACAGCTGTTTCTGGCACCGCCGGGGTCGTCACTTTGACGAGCTGGCCGAACTCCCGCCGCCAGACGCGCTCACCTGGCTGCTCCAGGTCGGGAGGAACGTCTTCAAGACAACCACGAGTTTCCTACAGGACGCAGGCCGCCCGATGGAGAAGGCTACAGGTCAGTGTTAAGGTTTTATGTACTGTAAATGTTTGAATATTCGCAGTGCCTCTCCTCCGCAAAGCCACTACACCATGAATATGTGTGAATATGTGTTTTCGTGTTTCAGTATTGTTCCTGCAACCGTGACCACGAAAACCTCGTTTTTCCACTACTACCACGAAACTAAACCGCGAAAACAAATGGATTTACAGTATTCTAACGTAAATATTTCGGGTTCATGGTGTGACCGAACTTAGGACGTAACGTAACGTAACATGACCTATTTACGTGCAGGAGTAGTTTACGTCCAGATTGGGTCATGTCCACATGTCGCGGTGTATTATGCCAAAGCCTGTTCTCATGAGAAACAAAGAACGTCATAAGTATAATCCTCAGCCATCTCTCTCTTTAATACAAAACATTTAAAAGGGTTTACGTCAAACGACATAACAGAATAAACTCCTGAACCAGTAACAACAAGTTGCACGGAAGCGTCATGCATGACGCATTTCATATGTAATTCGACACCGCGTATTTTCATCATGTTTCTCTAACTTACACGATAGCTAGTATCTTTTAAAAGTAGCTGACGTTAAACATTTCTTTGATATGCAGACTATCCATGGTGATTCGAGGTCTGAAACTCTTGCCAGTTTTAGGAAGGTTTGATACAACCTAGCGACCCCCGCTCAGATGATACATTTTTGTACGGCATAACATCATGGCCATGCGTTTATCACGTGAACACCACGTGCTACTGATATCGGGGAAATTCACAATACAAAAATTGTTTTCTTCCATCGTGTTGGGCAAGCGGAGGGACAAACATAGTGACTTTACTGTCATTTGTCTGTAGACTACTTTCGACAGTTACTGTGCATTTTTTTCCGGTCTATGTTCTTCAAGCATAGCGCTAGAAGGGAAAATACTGAGGTGGACGATAAAGGGTAAGCCTAGCGCAATTCTTCACCATATACCCCAGTATAAATACATGCTAGCACGGCGTTAAACAGGCGGAGAAAAACTTACAGACCATGCATTTTCTTGTTAGAAGAGCTAATATTTCTACCCATGGGTTAAACATTTGGCTCTGTCCGCGCGGTTTTAGGATAGATAACGTTTTGAATAAATCGGACGTAAACTGGTAACGTTGGGTAACATAAATTCGCGGGGTACTTAAATTCGGGATTTTTCGAAAACGGGGTATTTAGGGATATGTGCTAGATGCAACATCAGTAATACCGCTAGAAATGCAAACTTGACAGACTAACGTATTCAGAACACTGTCTGAAAAGCTTCGATAACCATGCATTAGAAGTTGGCTACGTCAAAAACTCTCCGCCCCTTATTGTCACAGTCTGAGGGCTTCGTGGGAGAATTATACTGCATAGTTGTTCGCTGGTTTATAAGACAAATGTCACATCCGCTTCCTGCTCAACACAATTATTTACAATACAACTTATTAGAATCTCTTTTGCTAACCTACAACTGGACTCTAAGTGTGATTAATCATCAGAACGCCTCTTTGTTGCTACAACCAATGGCTACGGCACTACGGTGAATTTTCCCGCCACCATATTCGTTACCCAGAATCCTGCTATTCGGCAGACGACAAACGTTTGCGAGGAACACTTTTTTGTGTAAATGTTGTGTGTGATAGTGGACTGATGGCGATATTTTCCTCAAAGTTTGTTCTTAGCACAAGCAGAAACACATGGACATAGTAGTATTACCATTTCTACGGCATCCAGCTAACGCCCCGATAAATAATGTACAAATTTCCATGACGGTGGGGGTTGACTTTGAGTGACGTTCTACCGACTCAACACACGGGTTGTTCCCGGAGGCCTGATGTGTGGGGTACGGCCGTTTTTTCGTGTATTTTTTTTTACTTAGACACGTCTATATCCATAGCACTCTCCTCAAGCCAAGGATGGAACGAATAGCTGCTGTATAAAATGTAATTAGCGGTAAGATATTCAAGACGAATCTTCTCTCCCGAATTAATGTTCACCCCTGTCCGACAGCACTGTCATTGTGCGTGCGGCGGACGGTAGTTTCAAGTTGATATATTATGGTGTCAGCACGACTAGAGACAAAATCTACCATATATATGATTAGTGCAAAGATAGTACATGATACTGACAGAATAATAGAAAAAAAATGATGGTTTATTGTTCTGCTAGATTGATTTCTGTCAACCATTATCGGAAAAATCCCGAATTTATGTTACCCAACGTTAATGTTACGTTATATACGAAGAGAAAGAAGAATGTTTTCAAATAACCTTTTCAAGGCTGACGGTATTGGAAGGACCCAACGCTATGGACCAACTCTGTCGCACAGTCGGACACAGCGTATCTACGGCGTGGGGGGCAGGCGACGTCCCACCAACGGTTCGGACGGGACAGCCAAACAACGGAAATACAGAAAGTCAAAAAAGCGGTAGGGATACAATATTTTCCATAGGTTATGACTTTGCCTTTTATGTACACAACTACGCGTACCAGTCAGAAATGGATCTCTCCCAAGTTGAAACCCTATGCATGGATGGGCTCTTCCAGGCACCCATATTCATACTGGACGATTAAAAAAATGCCTCTACCAAAAAACCTAGACCTTTTTGATAATTAACCAAGCCCAAAATTGAAAAGTTCAAAAATGACCCCTCAAACAAGAATGGACTGGTTCTGCACAGTCAGTGAAAATATGGCCGCAACTAGAGGCGAGGAACTGGTGAAAATTCCCAGGAAGGAATGGGAGGCCATAGTAGACCGGCTTCAATGTTTGGAAACACGCGTGAAGCAGCTAGAGTCTAACCTGGATACAGTCTCAGGTGAGGTTTCCAAACATCATGTCGACAATGTCGAGTTCGTCAAATCTATGGAATTCACCCAGGAAAACGTGGACGAGCTGACATGCAGAATGGAGTCTCAAGAAAAGGAGCAGGAAAACACGGGAAAATGGCTGTCCGATCTTGAGCTGTACGGCCGGAGATGGAACCTACTCTTCCATGGGGTACAAGAGACAGAACAAGAGAACTGCACGAAGAAAGTATTAGATGTCATAGGTGGCGAGATGAAGCTCGATACAAGGGGAATGAGAATGTGTGGCGTCCATCGCCTGGGAAAGCCAAGAAATAGAAGTGGTAAGCCTCGCCCTATTATCGCACGCTTTACTTGCCGAGCTGACCGAGATCAGGTATGGAAGAACAAAACCAAACTCAAGAACAAGCCTGTCTTCATTTCAGATGACGTGCCTTACAATGTCAGGGAGTTGAGAAAGCGGAAATTGGTCCCTGCTCTGAAAAGAGCTAAGTCCAAGGGGAAGAGAGCGACGATCGTGGGGGACAGGCTGGTGATTGAGGGGGAGTCGTTCGCACACTGGAGAATTCCTAGCAAATGGCTCCAAGACGCCCCAGAGGCTGAACCTGAGAACATACAACGGTCACAAGAGAGTAGTGGGAAACGGACAACATCAACGGGACAAATCACAGAAGGGAAACAACACCCCGGGGAGCTCGGATCAGTCACAACATGCCACACGCGGAGGAGGGGGACGGACCTTAAGACCGCGTTCCAGTCGAGGGAAAAGGAACTAGTAACTGTCCCTAGACTCTCAACATTATGAAATTAATAAAAGATGTACTTTCAAAAGAGAAAATGGAAAAGAAAAAAGCAATTGAACTCTTGTTGGCTTGTGTTGATTGTTTCCACAATCACCGACCCAGTGACACATATCAATCATTTTCTTTGGTTCTTTATTATTCCGAGATTTATTTGTTACTGATCATTTATAAGTTATTTTTGATGTGGTTTCTGTTAATTATAATGTGTTATAATCTCTACAGGAGCACTGGAAAATTCATCCAGTGCTCTTTGGAGATGACCCAGTTTTGTTGTTATTTCGATTATGATTATCTTACGATTTTGTTATCTTTATGTTCAATTCTGTTTCTGTTTGAGTACACACACACTGCTAGATACTTGATTATTGTCTACTACCGATTTGCTCCGGTGACTGATGCCGGGAATGCCATGACTAGACACCAGCTGGCCACGCAACAACCTCAGAAGGGTATGTAGATAGCCCTCGTTTCCTCCCTTTTAATGATCATGCAATTACTATAATTTGGTTTAATATCATTTGGTCATATCTCTTTGAGACAAATTGTTACCTTTACTTTATATTATGTTTACTCTATTCTCTTATTTCGATTATGTTGTCGTACAAGCACAATGTGCAAAATCTACTTATCAGTAGCCATCAAATTCCGTGGGTTCCCGGTAGGTGGCCGGAATGCCTGCATAATGAGTATTACAATACCTGGTTAAAACACAGCTGCATGGTGATTTTTCACCGGTCGGCAGTAATTGTGGGCACAATGGTAAACAGCCACTCCAATATGATGACAAAACATGACCTGAAATTAGCAAGTTTTAATGGGAATAAGATTGCGAACCGTGGAAATGGGAGGGAGGTCTTTAATTATCTCCCCCTTCTCGCGGTGGATGTAGGCAAATTATTTCTAGAATTCTCTAAAACTGTTTATTTCTTATGGCCAAAACGGAACTACAAATAGGCAGTTTTAACTGCAATGGATTAGGAGACAAACGTAAAAGAAAAGAAGTTTTCACATGGCTGTCCGAAAAATCTTTTGAAATCATTTGCCTACAAGAAACCCACTCTGAGGCTGACGATGAAAATACGTGGGCCTCAGAATGGGGAGGCTCCATTGTCTTCTCTCATGGGACAAGTAATAGTAGAGGTGTGTTGATTTTATTCAAGAAGGATCTAGAGTACGTAATCCATGACAAGAAAATGGATGACGATGGGCGTTGGATAATGTTAGATATAACAATCGAAGAATTCAGGTTCTGTTTAGTGAATGTTTACGGTCCAAATATGGACGATCCTGATTTTTTTGAGACAATCGAGAGAGGTATACAAGAAGCAGATGTTTCAATTGAAAACCTGGTGATAGTTGGTGATTTCAACACGATTATAGATAACAAAATAGATAGAGCAGGACAGAGGGTGCAAAATTACCACCCCCAAGCACGAGAAAAAATTCTTAACATAATGGACACATTCGACTTGATAGACATTTGGAGACATCGGAACCCAAATGCCACTCGGTACTCATGGCGACGCCAAAAACAAGCAAGTAGAATTGACTTTTTCTTGATATCCTTCTCTCTACTGTCCAAAGTTTGTAAAACTGTTATCGCAGATCGCCTTAGATCAGATCATAACCTCATAGCTCTTTCACTCGTTCTATCTGAATATCCTCGTGGGAAAGGTTACTGGAAGCTAAATACTTCATTACTATCAGACCCAAAATACCTGAAAGAAACCGAAAACTTCATCAAAGAGTTTTTTATACACAACACAGGATCGGCAGATCCCCAGGTAGTCTGGGATACATTTAAATGCTGTGTCCGCGGACATACTATTAGATATTCTTCATGGAAGAAACGTCAACACGTTGCAAAAGAGAAAGAACTTATAGAAGAAATAAGCGAACTAAAAGACACGTTAGATCAGGATCCTTCCCCCTCCTTAGAAATTCTTCAACATTACGAGTGTAAACAAAAGGAACTGGAGAGGTTATATTATGAAAAGACGTGTAGACTGAACTTTTTATCTAGATGCAAATGGATTGAATCAGGGGAGCGTTGTTCTAAATATTTTTTGAATCTCGAGCATAGAAATTACGCCAGAAAAAATATATTGAGGTTAAGAAATTCTGATGGACGCATCCTCACAGATCCCGCGGACATCATTCATATGGAAACGGACTTCTTTTCAGAACTATATTCATTTCAGAAACCTCCAACTCCTCTCACGGAAGAAATTTGTGAAGATTTTTTCCCCGAAGATTACCCTAAACGCCTGTCAGAAGCTCAAAGACAAGAGTGTGAGGGTTTTATTTCAGAAATAGAATTAAAGCAAGCAATCAAATCTTTCCAAAGAGGAAAAACGCCAGGACAAGATGGCATTCCTGTAGAATTTTATGACGTTTTTTTCGATCATTTAAAATCTCCTATGTTAGAATGTCTAAACCACGCTTACGAACGTGGCCACTTGTCAAGTACACAAAGAGAGGGGCTAATATCACTACTTCTTAAAAAGGATTCAAATGAGAAAGACAAAGATCCATCCACACTAACTAATTGGCGCCCTTAAACACTTTTGAATTGTGATGTTCGTATCCTGTCCAAGTGCTTAGCCAAAAGAATGTGTAAAGTATTACAGAGTATTATAGAAACCGACCAGACTGGTTTTATGCAGGGACGGTATATAGGAGACGGGATTCGCAGAATTCTGGAAATCATTGAAAAATATGAAAAAGAAAACTCGCCAGGAATAATTTTTGTGACAGACTATGCTAAAGCATTTGATCGTATTAGATGGGATTTTATCTTAAAATCATTAGAATTCTTTAACTTTGGAAACTCCTTCATCAAATGGATACAGGTACTTTATAGTAATATATCAAGTAGAACAAGAGTTCTACGACCTCATAACTTCGCCAAATGATCTTAACTTTTATGACTGACGTATTGGGAGTGTTTCTCATCAATTATGAATCATACCAGTTGGTCGTCTTCACCCAAATAACATAAGTTGTCCAAACTATGACTATGAGCTAAACAAAGAAGGTTATGCTAACATTTATCATCAATTATGCAAATAAGCTCCTTATTAGCATAATTTGATTCAATGGTGTTCACATTCACACTACTTCCAAATGACACAAGTATGAAATTGCCGTCATTAACTAGTATGGAATTATAGTAGTTTGACATTAATTATACAAATTAGTCTACATTTGCATATTTTCTATCTATCAACATTCCTATCTACCTCAGTTACAAATTTGCATATTTGAATAGTCATATCATGGAACACAGCGGGTTTTTAAATTGCCTCATTAATTATGCAAATTAGAATCTGATTTGCATCATTATCATCCAATCAAACAAAGCACCACGTAAGTTATAGAGTTATAGTATTTCTAATTAATTATGCAAAAGAGGCCTTCATTTGCATAGTTGATATTTATTACTATTTCTCTCTTCATCTGTCATGTCACATGTTTGAGAGTCCTATTATGGAATTTGGAGGATGTATCAATTTTCATCATTAGTTATGCAAATTAGATACTGATTTGCATAATAAGTATTAAATCATGTAAATCATCACTCAAGCTATGCACTTAGCAAAAAGCATGACCACCCATCAAGCCCTTCTTGAGTTATTCCCTTTCACAGTCTGAAGCAAAACCTGCTCCTGCAGTCCCAGAAAATGCCGCTAGGGTGTCCAAACCGATACCTTTTACTCTCTTTCCAAAGAGCTATCTACCACTCAAAAGTCGGTTCCATAGCATATCCAAAACATGAGATATCAAAATAGGAATTTCCACTGCAGTACTTTAACAAGCCGCTAGGGGGCCCAAAATCTAATCATCTTCAGGTCTCACCAAGACCAACCAACATACCAAATATCAAGACAACCCATCCAGGCATTGTTGAGTTATGCTGGTCTTCTTATACATACAAACGCTACCCTATGCATAACCTTCTCGGCGAAGGTAACTACTTGCCTTGAGGAACAGTGCAATTTCACAAGATCAAGATCTGAAAGTCAGTGAGAAGCCAATTTGTGCCAGCCAGGCTTCACAGTCAAACACCCCTGGCCCAATGGGAATATCTCCTTACTACACCAGTAACACTTCCCCTATACCAGTAACACGTTCCAGCTGGCACCCATGGAGCTAGTATACACTCATACAATGTAACACATTTGTACACTTTTCTCGTTAATTATGCAAAGTACTTCGCCCAAAATCTAATCATCTTGAGATTTCCCACATACACATCAACACACCAAATACGACAACAATCCATCCAGGCGTTCTCGACTTATTCTGTTCACTAACAGACACACAGACAAGCATCAAAACATAGACTTCTTGACGAAGTCAATTATCAATTATGGACATTTATCTAAGCCATTTATGCCTCAGCGAGGGGTACGGCAAGGATGCCCCCTGTCTCCGTATCTGTTTATTGTTGCCGTGGAACTTTTAGCCATTAAAATCAGGAGTAACTCAGATATAAAGGGTTTGATGACAAAAGATATAGAATCAAAATTGTCCCAGTATGCGGATGACACTAACTTTACTTTAGAACCCACATCGGTCTCACTTAACGCTTTAACTGAAGATTTAAATCACTTCAGCGCACTCTCTGGTCTCACACCCAATTATGACAAATGTAAGGTAGTCAGAATTGGTTCTCTTAAAGGTACAGGCTTTGTATTACCGTGTCAGTATAGCGTGGAATGGACTGATAAACCCTTTGATATGTTAGGGACACACGTTCCAGTAAATATAAATGAGATCACTTCCATCAACTGTAGTAAGTGCCTTAAGAAACTGGACTCCACATTACAGCCGTGGAAAGGAAAACCACTGTCATTGTACGGCAAAATCGCAATAATCAATTCCTTGGTTGTTTCGCTCTTTGCGCATATATTTCTTGTTCTACCTTCTCCGGATCATATGTTTTTTCAACAATATGAAACAAAAATTTTCAAATTCATTTGGAATAATGGTCCGGAGAGGGTAAAGAGAAAAGTACTTTACAGCCCATATGAATGTGGAGGGTTAAGGCTCATTAATTTGTATGCTTTCAATGCTTCCTTAAAAGCTTCCTGGATTCCTAAGCTTTATCATAACACACTCTGGTTTTGTTCAAAACTTCTATCAAACACCCATGTTGCATTTAGAAAGGGTTTGTTTCCATTCATGCAAATAGGTGATGACAAAGTGAAAATTGTCACGTTTCTGAAGCATGAGCTCCCTGGTGTAAGTGTATTTTTCTTAGATGCATTGTCTTCGTGGCTATCATTCCAGTTTAACCCTCCTGAGAATAGTTCGCATTCCCATGTTCTGTGGTATAGTTGTCACTTTAAAATTGATGATAAACCGTTCTTATGGAGGGATATGCTGGATCAGGGCATTCTGTTTGTACATGATATTTTAGATGCAGAAGGAAAAGTGCTGTCTTACACAGAATTAAGATTGAAATTTGATGTAACTGTTTCAGAGTTTGTTTATAATAGATTGATATCAGCTGTCTCCCAGTACCGTCGATTGAAATGTTGTAATGTAAGGAACTGTAGCGATGTACAAGTATGCAGACCTATGTTACAAAATTATGAGTGGATAAGAGGTGTTAAAATCAACAAAAAGGTGTATAAGTTCTTTTTAGAAAAAAAAGATTTGATTGATCACCCTAGGAACATCATGACTTACTGGGAAGACCAACTGAACGACATTGTACCTTGGAAGGAAGTTTTTCTCCTCATACATAAACTAACAATCGATCCCCCGACCAGAATCTTTCAATTCAAATTAGTACACAAATAGATTATTACACATCTGGAAATTGAAAGATTCTCCATTATGTGCCCTTTGTAAAAAAGAGGAAGAAACAATAAAAAACCTTTTCTATGACTGTGGAAAGGTGGTTGAATTTTGGCGGAGCGTACAAAGATGGTTAAACAAAACAACAGGGCTTTATCTGAATGTCAATAATCCAATGAACATTCTGTTGGGCGATCATTCCGAATCTGTGCCGATAGTGTGTAATCTTATTATTCTTCTGGGTAAGGTGTACATTTTTAAAAATCGTGAGTCATGTACTATTTCGTTGCATAAATTTATCCCATTTGTGAATAATTTCAAGTGTCAAGAAGAAACCATCGCAGGAAAAAGAAACAAGTTAAGTAGTCACTTTAGAAAATGGGGCGAACTTCAAAATGTACTCAAATACTAGCATGTGTGTGTGTGTGTGTACTCTAATGTTTTCATGTAATACAGCTGTCTTTGTGCTTTTATTCTGTTGAATAAAGATTTAAAAAAAAAAAAAAAAAAAAAAAAAAAAAGAATGGACTCTTCCAGCTGTGCGTGGACCAACATGTACCATACAAATTTCAGAATATAAACAACCAGAATCTTGCTGAAGATCTAAATTTCTTCTGCGGAAGAATTTCCGCAATCCGAGAGTCCAGACAATTTTGCATTACGCAGTTTCATAAATTTCTGCTAAACGTACGGCAAATTTCTGATGCGTATTTCTTGACCTGTACTGTAACACTGACACATAACGTTACCACCATTAAAAAGAATTGATACACAAACATTTGTTGTGATATTTGCGTACTCTTGGTGTAACCGTTAAGTGAAAACAAGTTATTGCTATATATAACGTTATATATATGTATATGTATATATACCTTTTCTGGTGGTGTTTTTCGACATAAATGTATTGTTCTATATTCCTCTCTGTGTGTATGTATGTACACACAGAGAGGAATGTAGAACATTACATTTATGTCGAAAAACACCACCAGAAAAGGTTTTGTTACTGAAGGCGTAGATTTTGAACCTTCTCAATGGCACATAACTTCAGTAGGACACAGCATTATTAAACAACACAAGGACAGGAGCCAGGGGGCAATGAAGTTGTGCCTGTCTGCACCTGACAGATTAATGCTCATAATTGAATTGACTATTTCGACCAATCAGGTTGACTTTAATAAATCCACAAGCAAGTTAATAGGCGCTCTCTCATTGGCTGACCGAATTAGCCCACCTGGCTACCCACCTACTAGATGTGACCATGAGGAAAATAGCCTATCATCAAAGTGATTTGTGCCAAAAGTGCAAAGGTTTTTTTAATATTTGTCAAAGTACCCCCATAGCAAATTTAGGGTCATTTAGATGTAATTCAAGAGCACAAAGTCAAAGTAATGAAACGATTGTCTGAAAAGACGACGCCATGACGTAAGTGTTTCAGAATCGAGCCCTGATCGAGCCCTGATTGGTCACAGCTGTAGGATTTGCATAACCGCCTTGTCTACCGTCATTTATTCGATCTGGAGCTTGCTTTCTGAGAGGACACGTACACGCCCAAGCAAGGGAGTTATACTGTATCTCTTTGGCAAGGGAATTTCAGCGACTGGTTACCGCAAGCATTTACAAGGTAAGACTGCTGCTTTTGTTTCTATCCTTGAACCCACCAACCCCCATTGTCTGCTGGCTGTGTTTTCGGGTAAAAATAACGTGCTGACCCGTTTCGTTCCGCACTGTATTTAAATTTCGTACGCGCATATAAAGGGTGCTATTCAGTTCACTGCAGCACGATGTTTCAGTCTATGGTCGGCCATTCAAAATCACTGACCGATAGAAAAAAGGAGTTCATTCCATAATTGTAGCAATGTAAGGTAACCGGTTGTTACACCAATGAGTTTGGTAGACTTAGTTAAACCTACGCCGTCATATTCAACTTCGACGAAATGATTTCTACTATTTTAGATGAAGTAAGACAAGTAATAATAAGTTTATTGCAAGTTCTTGCCCGTAGGCTAATTGCAAGTACATGAAACATGGACGGACAGACAATTGGTAACAATATAGCATGGGACTATTCTAGTTCAAATACTAACACTAAATTCTATCTTATTTGGGTTTGACTTCTTTTTTCGAGACAGTGGAAGACGAATATAATGCTGCCACTTTTTCTGTGACAGATTCCTTTCTGATGGTACTTAGTTACCTTGGTTACTATGTGATGTATGCTTCACGCTTCACCCGGATCAGAAGAAACCATTTGTTGTTGTTTCGTTTTGAGAAAACAAAATTGATGGAAATGAATACGTAGGCCATTGTCGCTTGAAAGACGCGTTACCAAAGTACCACAAAGTCAAGTATATGAAAGAAGTCAAAAGAACCTAGCTGCGATATGTTGAAAATCGCGAATCAGCGCGCACACAGCCCTCCCCCGAAAACGCCGGCCGCTCGGAGGCCAAGAAGGCCCGCATGGGTAAAAAGCCCTTTGTCATCAACCCTTTTGTTATACATTGGATGAATGGTGGACATGGAAAACATTATCTGCAAGCAGATGTTCAGTGTTCTTGATGCTTTGTGGGTACTGAGCTCCGGATGAAGGCAAATGGAGAAACTTACGGACCACGTTTTACCTTACATCTGCTTTAAAAGTAATATCCAAGAAGATGTTGGGATGGACGGTCATAGTTATAAAGTTTTCTGACTACTAGACGTATTTGATAGCCTAGATTCTCAACATCTAATCCGACCGTACGGCGTCCCTACGCCCATCAGGCCTAGAAAAAATTCCGGTAGCCTTTTTGGGGGTCGATCACTGCCAAAGAACAGGAAATTTTCAACCTGACATCTCAGTGATAAAATTAAGAAAAAAACTTCCTGTATTCACACACACTTTCAAAGGGCTTTGAACAGCTATGTTCGAATGTGTAGTAAACATTGTTTTTCTTTGTTCAGTCCATGGACATATTCGTGCTTGTGCAGTGTATAATTTTAATTACCTTGGTTTTACCACTGAGGAGGTTTTACATTGCTAAAATGTCTTTGTTTGATCACTTCGGCCGAAATGTAAAAGATTTAGAATGCTTTTTTAAAAAAGAACCCCTACCTCCAGACCCTAATAATTGAGGACCGTAACTGAAAAGACAACATTTTTCCATAGGCCTTCATGGTGAGAAGGGGAATCAACAATACCTTTATTGCATATTCATGTCCAAGGGGCTAAATGCAACATGTCGCCTAATCCTTGGTTTGAAACGCTAAATTCCGAAACACTGCGATACTGCACATAGAATGAACCATTTGTTGTCTGTGGAAAATCGTTTTCTACAACGTTTCTCAGAAGTTGAGCGATGGTTTGTTTCATCAATCATTTGCGACTCTCCCTTCTGTGTAATCCATACTAAAAATCGAAAATGCTATCCCTATATATGTAACAGCTGCAGTTTGATGCGCGGCAAATATTTGTCAACTTTTAAACGTCGTTTTGCACATTACACTACCACTAGCTATTTGCAAAAGCATCCTGCATCACCTCAATTGAGGATGACTGCTTTACATTTTATACTCAATGTCGTTTGAAGCGTCATATTTCTGCTATCACTGTGGGTAGGTGATAGAAAAACGAATTTCAATGTCGATTTTGGCCCCCCTGGTATATGACATTGGTAAAAAAATGAATTCCGTTTATTGTATCTTTTGACCTGGACGTGCTATGGTCTTGATTTTTGTGTGGCAGATAGCGTGTGATGTAAGGAAGAAGTGGTATAGATTTGGTTCCCCTAGCAGCTTGCTCTGGAACTGCAAGGGTATTTTGTCAAAATCTTCCAAGGAGAACAAGTAAAAAAGGATTTCCATGGTATTTAGTATGCAGGTACCTTAGACAAAGATGGAAATAGTGAATCGTAACTCATGCGATTTGGGACTTAATTTGCATAATTGATGAGAAAAATCTATATCTGCAGTGTCATTCATTATGAGACTCAAATACATGTAACATGTAGCTTACGTCAGGTGGAACATTAAGACAGCAATTATACAAATACTTTCCTAATTTGCATAATCCACGCAGAATCGTCATAAAGTGGTGAATGATTGGACTGTCAATATTGCGACATGTGTAAGTTAGTTAAAGGTGAATAGAACCTTATCTTGCTGAATATCAATTATCATTAATGATATTCCTACAGTGTCAGAGACCTGATCAACATGGCAACAACAGCTGAATCTCATCAAGAGGTGGGAAAGGGCGGACGTGGAGAGGATCTTCCGCGTACCCACACGTGTAGGGAGTGCGACAAGCAGTTTCGTCATCTGGGTCATCTGAAGGTACACTTGCGGACTCACACTGGGGAGAAACCTTACACATGTGAGGAGTGCAGCGGACAGTTCAGCACGCTGGTTAATCTGGAGACGCATATGAGGACTCACACTGGTGAGAAACCTTACAAATGTGAGAAGTGCAGTAAGCAGTTCAGTCAGCAGGGTTCTCTGAAGACACATATGAGGACTCACACTGGAGAGAAACCTTACAGATGTGAGAAATGCAGCAAGCAGTTCAGTCAAATGGGTTCTCTGAAGATACACATGAGGACTCATACTGGAGAGAAACCTTACAGATGTGTGAAATGCAGCAAGCAGTTCAGTGAGCAGGGTCCTCTGACGGTACACTTGAGGACTCACACTGGAGAGAAGCCTTACAAATGTGAGGAGTGCAGCAAACAATTCAGTCATCTGGGTCATCTGAAGACACACATGAGGACTCACACTGGGGAGAAACCCTACCGGTGTGAGCAGTGCAGCAGACAGTTCAGTGAGCAGGGTTCTCTAAAGAGGCATATGAGGACTCACACCGGAGAAAAACCGTATAAGTGTGAGGAGTGCAGCAAGCAGTTCAGTGGGCTAAGTTCTCTGAACTCGCATATGA
This sequence comes from Branchiostoma lanceolatum, assembly GCF_035083965.1. Taxonomy (NCBI): domain Eukaryota; kingdom Metazoa; phylum Chordata; class Leptocardii; order Amphioxiformes; family Branchiostomatidae; genus Branchiostoma; species Branchiostoma lanceolatum. Next base: position 20,910,188 of record NC_089722.1, on the reverse strand, counting down.
GGACTCACACCGGTGAGAAGCCGTACAGATGTGAGCAGTGTGCCAAACAGTTCAGTGAGCTGGATAATCTGAAGAAGCATATGAGGGTTCACACCGGAGAGAAACCTTACAAATGTGAGGAGTGCAGCAAGCAGTTCAGCGTGCTGAATAATCTGAAGACGCATATGAGGACTCACACTGGTGAGAAACCCTACAAATGTGAGAAGTGCAGTAAGCAGTTCAGTCAGCAGGGTTCTCTGAAGACTCATATGCGGATTCACACAGGTGATAAATCTTACCAGTGAAAGAATGTAATAGGAGCTTCCGTAACTCAAGTAATGTAAAAGCTCACATATGTACATGCGAACCCACATCGTTGAAAGGCTACAGGAAGGTTCGGCAGGCGGGGAAATCGGACAAGACAAGTAGGGCATAGAGAAGACACAAAACCTAAGTGTGCTCGTGGTTATTTCGCTGAAGAAGTTTGTTTCATTCATTTTTTTAGTCATTTGCACGTATCGAATAGCAGTGAATTAATGGAACGTATCTTAAAGTGCAGGAGGAGGAAAGAAGCCTACAAGGCCTATACGAAGCCCTCCTCCATTCAATTTATCAAGTATCAATCGTAAAACAAGTGCGATACATGTAAGATGAAATAACGAGGAAATAACAAGCTCCATGGAGAATTTGATAGATACGGACTGTCTAGAAAGACACGTTTAATGATGATCCGGCCGCATTATCTTTGTCAATGTTGAGACTAGAACTCCAATTTGTGTTTGTGTTTACATCCAAGAATAGTGGTGGTCTTTTTGGTATTGTGCTGTATTGTATTCTACTTCATTATATTGTATTGTTTTGTATCGCATTGAAGACTAACGTATAACCTTAAAGCTTGTGATATTGCACTCTTCTACCTTTTGTATCATATACATTGGATAGTGACTTTGTCCACATCAAACCTCTAGATTTTGATAAGGAACGATATTGATGACGATGTACTCTTTTCAACAGGTACAGGACACTGTGTAGTAGAACTGCATTAGTATTACATAGGAGATTACCTGGAATATAGGAATTGCAGGGCTTTTCAACTGTATTGTAACCATAGTCTAGAAAACGTTATCATTGGGTGATCGTAGTTTGGTGGCAGGCGCGTATCTAGAGTTTAGATATATAAGTGTGGATGGCATAGTTATATGGCATATAACTGTTCATCGCTTCACCTTTGACGATAACCTTCATTGTAATATCTTGTTAAAAAGTTTTGTGCTTGCCGCTCTAAACTATCACTAAAAAGGCTCGTTTAATACTGTAGAGTGCACCGAACCCTCCTTTATGTATACATATAGTTTGAAAGTGTAGATTACAGAGTCTCGTAAAGTGAGACGACTACACGTTAGTTGACTAAAACTACGGAATTGATAAAGATGATAGTGATAATCGTGGTGGCGATGATAATGTTGATAATGATTATGATATAAAGACAACATCTCCTGTCTGGTTGCGCCCCAAACAACGTTAAATGGAATTCCTCTTGGGATTTTGTTAGTTTGTAAATATGTTATACTTTCAACTCTGTCATTCATTGTTAGAAATTAGTTGTACATAACTTGAGGCATGTTACCTCAAAGATGTGATGTATGTTTAATGAATATCAGACATATCTAACAATAAAGAAATTATGCCTAAAAAAGACGGGTTGACTTGTACTTTTTAATGACGCTAACAGCAGATCAAATAAAAAAATCGCATTGGCATAGTTTATTTGGATTCATTATCTCTTTCAAAATTACATTACATGTTGCAAACATCAAAGTTTTATCACTTACAGGACTCTCCTCATTTATTATGCAAATGATATCCAAATTTACATACGTTATGTGTGGTGATATTCACATTTATCTAACCTATACGTGTCACTGTGTTACAGGGACTTTAGAATGTGCATGGAAGAACAAGTTTTTGAGATGGCGAGATAACATAACGCACACGAACCTACAATTGCATGGCCATAAAACACAACATTCACAATCACAAATGACGTCATTTCTCACACGGTTGAAACCGCTTCATGCACTATGTAAGTCTTGCCAACGGCTGTGACCCCTTCCATCGGAATGACCTCTTCCAGTTGATTCTCTCCCTCCTCCCTACACTGTACACCCCCGCAACAGCCACGCTTCCCCTCCCGTCTACAACACTGTTGGTTACACGGATCAGGCTGTCTATCCGATAGAAACGTGTAGTGACGAACTCGTCCCATGTAAACCCACCAGACGAAACACGTAGACGATATACCCAGGAATATCACAATGGTTAAGCTACAGTACACGATTTCGATTCCCAGTTGGTTGGGCCCGGCCAGAAATTCCTTGTAGGCGAGGATGATTTTCTTCAGGGCCTCCGCGGTCCGGTTCTTCGCCAAGTCGTCCCGGCTGGCTCTCTCGACCTCGCGGACACGCTTGTTGGTCAGTTTATTTCGGACAGCTTTTCCCGTGGCCGTGTACACCTAGAAGTGGTTGGAAAGCGTAATGGGATTTGGTTGTAAGTTCATGTCTATCAAATCGTACGCGAAGCCTCTGTCACACATAGCCGGCCATGGTCTCCCGACCTTTTCCAGACCGGTACCATGGTTGGGAGTCTGTAAGTCGTGATCATGAGCAAGATCATCTGTGGTTGGCAGTTGGTCGCCGAGTTTGCCTGCTAGTCTTTAAAAGTCGTATGTACGCTCGTCGACTATGAATGTTGAGAAATCAAACTCGAGAAACTCATATTCTTCTTCGATTCGACCAGAGGAGAGAATTGGAGCAAGAATAGGATGGATTTCAGGCAACTCCCAACCAAGCGCCTTTATTTCTTTATTTCTTTATTTGAATTTACCACATGGAAAAACAAGTGGAAGGGAGGACAAAACAGGTGTATCAACACCTTTACAAGTTGTCCTCCCAAACCTGAAATGATAATAGAAAACAATACGAAACCAAATCTAACAATAAACATTAGACATCAAAAGTCAGTTGGGAATTAGTCGGGAGCATATCAAAGTCGTGGGAAGGTCTTGATTGTGTGACGGGGGCTTAATGGTTTAGCAGCGAGAGCTGCTTGATCATATTAACCCCCACCAACCCCCCGAAAGTTTGCCTCAAATCAAATTTTGGTGAACCCCTGGAATGTAATTTATTTCTGATTACACGAAACACGGTGTTAATTGACCCGAATTGCTAATTATCCTAGTAATGCATAATGTTGATGCCAAGGACTCCAGGTTGAACTGATCATGAATACCGGGCACTTGCATAAATCGTAGCTGGTTATTAAAAAAAAAGTGGCATGTTATACAGAGTCACATGTCCTACCCGGGGCCCGACCGGGTTGTTTGCTGGAACATAAAATAAAACTGTGTATACAAAAATATACACAGTTTTTCTGATGACTTTTTTTACGTTTTGTGTGTTTTGTTGTCTTTCATATCACGTATTCCGTTCCCGCTAACTTCCCGACCGGGTGCCGGTCTGGAAATGTGACCCTGGTATAAGACAAATTAACTCGCTAAGTGAGCTCTTATAGTATGAATTTTCACCAAAATGGGACCTAGAGTATTAACGACTGTTTTCTTATTTAAAGAAGATGAAATAAGAAGACGGCAACTTGAAAGAAAACAGTCGGTGGAAGTCTGATACAGAGGCTAGGTATAGTCTGACAAAGCCTACCTGTTTGTTTGCAGCACAATAAGTGATGACGACCCCCTCATCACAGCCTCCTGGCTTCCACGCTCGGCCCAGTAGGGACCAGGCAAACCGGATGATCGCATGCTTGTCTTGTTCACTGACGGGAACAATAAACCAACACGTAATCAAGATACAGAGTCATGTCGTTCCACCTATCTCTGTCTCTTTGTGTCTCTCTGTCCCTCTAATTTTTTTCTCTATCTCTCTCCCTCTGTCTATCTCTCTGTCTATCTCTCTCTCTAAGTTATTGTGTGTCTCTCTCTCTGTCTGTCTGTCTCTCTCTTACCTCCTTAGCAATTGGTCCAAATATAATTCTGTATGATTACAAAGTGTTCTCATCATGCTCTATTATCCATACCCAAGTGCAAAATATCCAAATTATTGCATTACCATGCATCCTACAATGACGCAGTTCCCAGCAGAACGTTTTTCTCTTACTCATCTCAACTTTACTCTTCTCTCTGTCAAATTGCTACTAAAATTTGACTGTCCTTAGCCTTACATGTATTCCTTTTCCAGGTCAGAAACCAAGGCCACCGCTACTTGGTATCCTGGAAATTGAGGAGATTTGTTGACAGATGTGGTGTTTGTATCCTCCTCGTCTTGTTTCACCTCCTTGGGAGGACAAGGAGTCCCTCTTATGCTGGAACTGACGTTAAGGACGATGTCTTCGATGTCGTCAGCTGCAGAAAAGAAGGGAAGAAATATTCGCATGACATGACGCCATGGTAGCGTAGCACTTGTATTTGCATACCTAACCTTCTCCCTGCTGCCTAACTCTGTAACCAATAAAGCATTGGGTGCCAAGCGGCTACTTCAATGTGCTAAAAGTTAAATCGCGAAAGCAATAAACTCACATAATTGAAAATGAAAAGCTGAAGAGTTAGAAAATGGTACGTACTGCTTTTTATTGGCAATAGCACTCAGCACTTATGAGAAAGAATATGGGAATGGAGCACACAGCACTAACAGTGGACTAGCTCCCTGCTCTAGCACATACATGTAGCGCATGGCTACTATACTTACTATGTGGCGTCTGTCTTGCACGACCAGTGTAAGATTAGCTCTTTAGTGCGCTAAACTGGCATGGTTCCAGATCAATTTCGTTCACTGTGTAGCTGAAGGGCTATAAAATTGAGATGGACACCGCCCCTATACACCGAAAGTTGCGGGAAATTTCTAACTAGCTTTAATAACAAAAAACAACAATGTAGAAAAAAAAGAAGCTGACAAGAACCTTCTGACGTGGAAAGTATGCTGTTGGGATCGCAGAGCCAGGAGGGCCCGGGGCGTCCACAGCGCTGGAAGTCTGTCTGCGGGTGCGGGTACTGCTCCACCCACCATTTGGTGACGTTAGCACAACAGGGGCACACACGGTCCGGATAACGCGCCTGCTTGTAGCTTGTATCGTCTGGAACTGCACTGTAAACTTCGTCACTATTTTTGGGCGGGAAGTTTGGACGGGTTGGTCCATCTCCTTTCTGATTTAGATTAGTGAACTCGTCCTCGGTAACCACCAAGGTGTCAGGTTTGATGAGCACAATGTCATCTTCAACCACTGTCATTTTGTTCTCGTCATATTGCTCCCCCTGCGGTGATAGTGGAACCGTCCACTGATGACGTCTGCTACCTTGTTGTTGGGTGCGGCCGTTTCCATGGTTTCTGTTTCTCGTCCAATGGTGGCGTCTTCTGTTGTGAGGAGTTTCCAGTCGTCCCTTGGTCTCGTTTGGGTCTTCCGAGTGAGGGGTGACGGTTTTCCCGTCGTCCCACGACTTCCTCATCCATAAGTCTTCAGGGGACCACTTTTCCTTCGACAGGTGTTCCTCAATGTCTACACGGGTTGTGGTCGTCTCGAGACGGCCACTTTGAGTGTCAGTAGTGTCTTCTGTAGTACTGCCTGGTAATATTTGAAGAGTGACCTCCACGGATGACCCCTTGCCAAGGAATAAAGCCAAGATGGCAACGTACAATATGTTTTGCTGGAACCCCATATCGACCCCTTACATACCAGTCTCTGCAAAAGCACGTTTGTGATCTACCTCACAAGTTATGAGTCGCCGCGGCAAATTTTTTGGAAGTCTGCCAATCTTTCTCACAAAAATCTATTATTGGAACATGTGACAGCGATGATGTGTTGGTGAAGAAGAAAATATGACAGTTCGCAAAGGTGAGCAGAGATTTTTGGCTAGGAAAGCTCTTTAAACAAAACGGACCTCGAGACACAGCACTGACAATCTTCCCAGGGCACTTGGACGTCTCAACGTTCAAGGAAACGGCGACAGCTGTGTTCTTGACTCACCTGGGCTTCTTAAATGTCCCCGTGGTTGTCCTCGATGTATTTCCTGCACCAAACAGCAGATTCGGAAGTCGGCAACCACCAGTGATTTCGGATTGTTCATTCGGACATGTCCCGATATCTTCAGTCTCACACAGCACCAGACGTGCACACTGCGAAATGAATTATTTAAGTGACGACATTCTCCTGGCACGGTGGCCCAAGAAATGGGTTTCCCAGTTCCCTCATCAGGGCAGATCTCCCTCACCCAAAATATTGCTAGCTACCGTGTTCCCACCAGTCAAAATCACCAAGAAGACATGGATACGTATCGAATAGCAACAACACTGCTAAAATAAGGTAACAAGGGAAGCACGGATCTTCCAAAAGATCTATGATTGGAGCGTGTCCAGCAGCCTGACTCAAGTCGCGTCAGAAAACAGATTTTACCGCATTATCGTCTGATTCTGTCTGGCAAAGTGACAGTAGGATGGATTGTTTGTTCTATCGATGCTGGACAGTGATCCTATTAATCCACACACAAGGAGATCTAGACGGTTGGCGCAACGGACAACATGATAACAGCCCGAGCCTTAAGAGCTTTCCTTGATCGTAATTGAGTTAAACTGGAGCAATTAAGCCAATACATAACGTCAGTGTGCAATCAGTCTCCACCGGGGAATATCAGTTCTGCAATTTCTCACTGTCTGTGACGTATTCGGAAGCACACCTACTGAATGCAAATGAGTGACGTGTTGGTCTCTTGTCGATGGCTCGTCATAGTAACGAGCTATTAACTCAAGCCCCCTCCCCTTCCAAATCGTTTTAGCAGGGCGACGTAGGGAGGATGTTGGCCACTAGTTTGCAGTTATTCTGTTGATCGCTGGGTGGCACTTAGAAGTTTCCACCAAGACAGTCTGAAACTAGACTGGCCGTCATTTGCTTTAAGAGCAAATTCAGGATGTTTCGCCCATACTCCTCATGCAAGAAGTGGGCTGTCCCAAAATAACTCCTGGGCAAATCCAAGTTTCTGCATAATTTATGCAAATGAGGTCCTCATTAGCATAATTTTTGGCCAAGTGCATTCACCTTTCCTAATGGTACCTACATCTTAAGGATGACATCCGCAGCTGTCACGGTAAGGGAAATACAAGTCTATCCATGAATTATGCAAATGAGGTCCTCATTAGCATAATTCATGGCCAGGTGTGATCACCTTTGCTAAAGGTATGTACATGTCAAATCTGACATCTGCAGCTTTTCCGGTAAGGGAATTACAAGTATACGCATAAATCATGCAAATGCGGTCCTCATTAGCATAATTTATGGCCAGGTGTGTTCGCCTTTCCTAAAGGTACCTACATCTCAAAGATGACATCCGCAGCGTTTACGGTAAGGGACATACAACTTTATGCATACATTATGCGAATTAGGTCCTTATTACCATAAGTAATTGTCAGGTGTAGTCACCTTTCCTATAGGTACCTACATCTCAAATATAACATCCGTACCATGTAACATAAGGTATATATAACTTTCTGTAATACCATTAGTAGAGGTACCCCCTGACATCTGCTTGGTTTTAAGTCCCAGACAGGGGAAGTGTAGGAGGGCTTATGTTACAGTATGACCTAGTTCTTGCTGGCCCCGACAGGAAATAACCAAAAATTGCATCAAAAAATTGCAAAATAAATCATTTTGAAGTAGTGTATGCCAAAAACAATAATGGGGTCCTTTGGGTAAATATCCAATGCACAACTAAACCAAATTTCAGGTCCTCAGGTTTCAACACCACGGCACTGGAGGCCATCATGTGCGACTTTTGTCTGAAAATGACCAAAAAACCTCCATAAAATCATTTTAAAAACTTATATCAAAAAAATTTTAAAAGGGTCTAGGGGTATACACGTACTCTACCTGCATACCAAATTTCAGCTAATTTGGTCAATGGACGACCGAGAAGAAGCGATTTGAAGATTTGACAGGAGAAGAAGAAGAAGAAGAAGAAGAAGAAGGAGAAGAAGAAACCTGACAAAAACAATATGTTTCGTTGGCGAAACATAACTAAAGTTCCACGACCTCATACCTTCGCTAAATGACTTCAACCTTAGTGGATGACGTATTATGAGTGTTTCTCATTGAATATGCAAATAAGGTCCTCATTTGCATAAATCATATCAGTTGATCATCTTCTCCACCCAAATAACAGACGTTTGCCACAGTACGATAGTCTTATCTTAACAAAGAGGGCTATTCTAGCATTTTATCATCAATTATGCAAACTAGGTCATCATTTGCAAACTAGGTCTTCATAACTAATGCCCTGCGTATGAAGTTTTCGTCATTTACCAGTATGGAATCATAGTGGTTTTCAATTAAGGGTTAATGACCCGCCCCGAGGTGTATATGGTGTCATAACGCCTGGTCATGTGCTATAACCACCGAATAAAACCACTGAGTGAGCGAAGCGAACAAGGTGGTTTTATGAGGTGGTTATAGCACATGACCAGGCGTTATGACACCATATACACCGAGGAATAGGCGGGTCATTAACGTTATTATCATATAGCCTATCTAAACTGACCCATATAAGAGAGACAAATTTCTGTATAATACATAGATTCTTTATTTAATACTATACATGTAAAATCAATCCATTGTACATATGACCTTCATATAATCCAATGTAAACAAGCGGTGACTTGTCTTCGAGCCCACACGGTCATAAATTGACGGGTTGTTAGACGCCTAGGTGTGGTAAGAATCGTGCATGTTTACCTCCCCTTTGCTTGTAGTTTCCCAGATAATTATTGCTCAAGCCGGAAAAGAAATCCCACAGAAACGTACACATATCGAGCCGAGATCATTGTAGGTACAAACCTGTAAGAATTTGGGCGATTTTGACCGTAATTCTTTCGATGCCAACACATATACTTATTTTCATTTCTTAACTCCAATCATCGTTGGTCTTAAGTCCGGGCTAAAAATTATTCGGGGTTACGGCCGGGACCAAAAATACCCCGGTAGCCGCAGGGTGTCCCATGGGATCACGTAGGGGTCACCCCCGAAATTTTTAAAAGCTCGTCAACTACCCAGTGGGCCCTTTTTTCCAATCGGGACCGAAGCATAAGCTGAGGGTTATTTACATGGACATCATATATTAACCATCTTAGGTCTGTCATACCTTGCGAAACATTGGCGCTCTCTTGTTCAGAACCATTAAGCATGATTGTAATATACTGGTGAAACCATTGTAAAACCTGCAGCTACAAGTGTCACAGGTAAGTTTGGCACAGTTCGCTATTTGAAATAAAACTCTACTTCTGTTTCCTGTGCCAGGGTCTGCAAGTTACTGCCACCCTTTGCGGAAAGGTCGGCCTTGATGAAGCCAATCCTCCGCGCCACTTCCACAGTCCAGCCGCACACCATCATCGCTCTTGGTGCCGTCTGTCTTTTTCATTTCTGTAGAAAGAAAGGGAAAAGAAATTAACTAAAATGGCTACGTTAGATGTTTTTGTCACTTAAATAAAATCTTACCCTCTGGAATTCCTAATGGTCTTTCCCTAATGGAGTTTGCCTGAGGACAGTCGTGTATGTGTCGTACTAACGGTTGTCTTGTGATGGTCAAGGTTGTCGTACATCCTTGTCTACGGTCTGTTTTCAACTTCAACTTTCGATAACCCCCAAATAACCCCGCGAGGGGCAAAGTGGGGGGGGGGGGAGGAGGTCCCAGGCTAAGGCGGGCAGGCCTCCAGCCTGGCGCGGAATGTCTCAACGGTGGGAGCCGTAACAACCGCGCCAGGTCAGGGCGTTCCACTCGGGGATGGTGCGGGGAAGAATGAATGTTTGTAAGAGTCTGTCCGGGCGTTAAGTGGTTTTTCCGCTGTATACCCCGTAAACACTCTATAAGAGATTTTGGCGACGCTCTCAGGGAGCGAGCCTAATGGTATAGTATTGTGTGCAGTTTGCAAAAATTCTAGGAATTGTACGAGAATTTGTCTACAAGAATCATAGGAATGATATTCTTAATATTAATAAGCAGTACAAAGGATAGAAAGTGGGTTATGCAGTACCCATGTGTGGTGGCAACCCAATCAGCGGGCTGTTTTTAGTTGTCAGGCTGTGATGAAATTGATCTGGTTGTGGGGTGTGTATGGTAGAATGTAGCTGTGCTGTCATTACCTTCGCCGAGAAGGTTATGTAGAGGGTAGCGTTTGTATGTATGTATGTATGTATGTATGTATGTATGTTTGTAGTGGCACAGCATAACTCGAGAACGCCTTGATGGATTGTCTTGGTATTTGGTATGTTGGTAGGATTTGATGAGACCTAAAAACGATTAGATTTTGGGCCCCCTAGCGGCTTCTTACGGTACTGCAGCAGAACTTCCTGTTTTGATATCTCGTGTTCTGGCCATGCTATGGAACTGATTTTTGAGTGGTAGATAGATCTTGGGACAGAGGGTAAGTGGTATGGGTTTGGGCCCCCTAGCGGCTTTGGAACTGCAGAGCAGGTTTTGCGTCTGACTTCGAAAGGGAATAACTCAAGAAGGGCTTGATGGATAGTAATGATTTTTGGTTAGTAGATAGCTTGAGTGATGATGTACATGATTAGATACTTATTATGCAAATCACTATCTAATTTGCATAATTAATGAGGAAAGTTTGTACATCCGCCAAATTCCATGATAGGACTCTGAAACATGTGTCCATATGTAACTGAGGAAGACAGAAATATTAATTGATATGACCTATGCAAATGAATACCTCATTTGCATAATTAATGAGAAAATACTATAACAAGATGGCCTTCATGGATGGTCATGATTTTTGGTATGTTGATAGCTTGTGTGATGCTTAGTATGATTGGACGATAATTATGCAAATCAGATTCTAATTTGCATAATTAATGAGGCAACAAATCTGCTTTGTTCCATTATATGACTTAAAATTGTAACTGAGGAAGAGAGGAATGTTGATAGATAGAAATATGCAAATGTGAGCCTAATTTGCATACTTAATGAATAACTTCTTTAATTCCACACTGGCAAATGACGGTAATTTCATACATTTAAAACTTTTTTGTGGCATCGGGAAGTTATGTGAATGTGAACATCGTTGAATCAAATTATGCTAATAAGGGCCTCATTTGCATAATTGATGATAAATATTAGCAGAACCTTCTTTGTTAAGCTCATAATTTGATAAGCTTATACTTTGGACATGTTATATTTTAAGACAATCAACTGGTATGATTTATAATTGATGAGAAACACTCCTAATTCGTCAGTCATAAAGGTTAAAATCATTTGGCGAAGGTATGAGGTCGTGGAACTCTAGTTGTCTATGCGTGTGCGCGCGTGTGTGTGTGTGTGAGTGTGTGAGTGAGTGAGTGAGTGAGTGAGTGAGTGAGTGAGTGTGTGTGTATTTGCCCAACAGAACATGTACTCATCAGCCCTTTACGTCAGAAATCCCGTATGAAAATCACCGCCTATCAGTGCCCTAAGCAGGGTACAGTAAAAATTAAAACAACAACCACCGTCGCCATGGTGAAGTCTTGTTACCATTGCCAATCTTGTTAAATCTGTATTCTATATTTGTTCCACTTTGATGTAATTAATTAGAGTAGTGTACCCCGGTGTTTGCTCGGTGTCTATTTAAATTTGTCATCGCGTTGATCTTATGCCCGGGCTAAAATGATTTCTACGGGACCACGTAAAGCCGGTCACGCCCGAAAGTGAAATAAGATTGGCAATGAAAAACCATTGCCATGGCGACGGTGTAAGGTTTGCTATTGATAAATGTTGGTAGCGTGGTTTGATACTATACGTGTGCACTTTAAATGATAGATTAAATTGTCGAACATCCTGTGACATGGACTTGGTATGGTCGTGATAATTGAGTGGTAGATTTTTATCAGTACTATAAACTTTGTTTTTCCATGATGCTGGACTCTGTATCAGTTACATGTGTTGGGCCTTTTGGGCCTGTTTTCGACAATGACGAGATTTACAGTGAGTATATATCAACGGGGGGTGCCCTAACATGTCACGTTTTTTTACGGGCTCGAACTCACAGCGCTCCATTGCTGGTTGCCAGAGAATGGTCATGTTTTAATGAATGTATTTTGAACACATTCATCTAAAGAACATACATGGACAAGAAATGTATTCATACTGTTCATGGGCCCTTCACGCTCCGCGTTACATGCGGAAGACGCTGTGAGACATTTTCACGAATGTACCTTCTGATTTAGTGCTACGCCAGATAGTGTGCCTAACTTAGCACGCTTTGGTTATTTTGCTCTCTTCGGAAGTTGGTGATGAAGTTAGGGAAATGTAAATAAGGCTTGAAGTCTGCTATATTCTAGCTTTCTTTTGACCGGAAAATTTTGACTGTGTGCACTTCTCACGTCATGTGAGAAGGGTTATGTCCAGCGCATCCCAGCTCATGTTTTCACGGGAAATAGGCTACTACGCACTGTGCGCGCGGCCCGACGTACGTCTTGCATGCGACCCGACTTACAAAATCATTACGAAAAAAACGACACCGCTTACGTCAACTGATTGGGAAATATCTTCGCCATCTCTGTATACAGTTTCCTTTTCATAGACGGTACCAATCACATGTTAGAGCGTTACAAATCTGTGCGTTGAATCGTTCCGCCACCATCGCGGCCCAAAAAAATGGCGGGAAAACAACGTCGCCAGACGACAGCGATGTTAACGTTGTTTTCTTTGGTCGGTTTTCTTCTCAACAAACACTTAAAGACCCAATTTTTTGGGGTTTTATGCAGCTATATTTCTTATGTGTATGATAGAAACACAAACCAACAGACAGGCCAATAACTATCATTCCATTATTCATGGAGATAGTGATTTCAACGTGCTTTATCCGTAGCTTCTTGCACGTCTTGAGTTATGCCGGCCAAAATATATACAGTAGAATCCGCTTAACTGCACCACCCATTTGTCAGCGTTTTGGTGCAATTGTGCGGCTGGTGCAATTATGCGAAATGCCCAGCTGGACCGCACAATGATGGGCGGGGGGGGGGGGTGGGGTGTATTGTTAGTCAAAATACTAGCACAACAAAAACATGACCCTTGGCTGAAAGTAAAGAAATGACTACGACTGACCTGTTTTGATTTTGCATTCTTTCATTTTTCCATGCGATCTACCGCATTAATTTACAACACACGTAACGTTACAGGGGAGGCATTCTGAAACATCGTCATGGGATAACAGTTTCTGTGTTACATTACGTAGAGTACAGTTGTCGATTTACGTAAATCATGTACCGCCATGAAACTAGGAACTGAACCTAAGACTTGGTTACTGATTACGGGTGAGCCCAGAGCAGTGCCCCCTCTCATGTTTGGACAAATTAGACTGTCGACACCATGGTAGTGAGTTGTACAATGTATCCAGTGGGTAGATATGGTTAGATGACTTAGATCAGTGACAGATCATTCTCCTTATAGCAGAGCCGAACCCGCGTTCACCTCGTTCTGGTGAATGCAGGAAGTTTCTACGACGCGGATTCAACTCTGCCATAAAAGAATGTGACAGATGATCACGTCAGCACCGCACTGCCAAAAGTGACTGCTATGTCTTCCTACGTGTTTGTAGGTTTTGCTGACTCGCTGTACGGTTTCCGACTGAATGTGACGTAAAGACGCCGGTCTTTCATAATTACAGCAGTATGTGACTATAGCGCTGCCGCGAACCTCGAACCACCGACAACACCCCATGTCATCCTTAATGCGAAATCAAATCCCCGCGAACTTGAATGCACTCACAGTAATAAGACAGTGTACAGGTAGAGACCAATCTTTATTGAGTACAGCGTAATGCCGCCTTTGGTAGGCGTGCGTCTCTTAATGGTTCCTACACGCCCTGTGACCCACCCGGGACCTCCCAAACGATTCCTATCAACGTGACTGTCAATGGAGACCGCCTTCTTTTGTTACTCATAACATATTGGCAGTATTGTGCCTTTACACCGGCAAGTATCGGCTCATTTGTACAGCGTTTGCCGATTTTTAAGTCAACTTGTGGAGGATTTTTGAAAAATTTTGGTGCAGTTATCCGGCATTGGTGACAATGCGTGGTGCAGATATGCGGAGTCACTAACAATGCAGTGAATGGGAGCCGGTTTGGGATTTGGGGATTTGGTGCAATTAAATGGAGTGTGCGTTTATCCGAGGTGCAATTAAGTGGCTTCGTCTGTACTAGTATATGTGGAAACACAGATGCATACCGGACGCAAAGAAACACAACAAAACTAGGTTGAGGGATGAACAAAGCAATCATTCCTATACAGCCTAGATGCGAGACTGCTTCCAGTACCTGCACTGGCCAGTTAGTTTGTCGTGTCAATGCCAACATGCCCCTAAGGAAAATGTACTAAAGACACGCTCAGTTAGACCCTCAGTTAAAAGGCGGAACATGTGTTTCCCTCCCTGGCGAAGGTTATAGCTGAAGGGTCGGTATTTGTGTGTGTTTTTTTATTCATTTATTAATCGGCTGAAGAATACACAGGATACAGAGGTGATCCGCTCTAGCAAGTATACGTAGCTAATATCCAACATCACATCTGAAGATACAGCATTTGGGTAGTTCGATACAAATTTAAACAAGCAATATATACAATAAACAATCAATATATAAACCAAGTAATACTAAGTTTTGGAACGTTTGCTAACTACAATATGACTGGGTCAAGCCAAAATTTCAGTATTACTGGCGAGTATGGCTATGAACAATTTTGTAGAACATGATCAGCGGGTGAACATGACGACGATCCGAAAGTTTTTCCCGACCTAGTTCAGCAAGGAGCGAAGAATACGAAGACCCCTATACAGCCCCTGAAAGTACAAGAGCGCATTCGTATTCGTATACATATTCGGACTCGTTCTAATCATTGGGAATCACATAAAGTACACCCATGCCATATAATGTCACCATATTCAAGGAGAGGGTGAATAAAGGATCTATAAATAACATCAAGTATTTGTGTTGACATCTGGCATCCAGCTGGTGGAATTTTAGTATCAGTCCCTCCGGATCTCAGGGCGTGACTTTCTAGAACGCCCACAGCAGGGCGCAACCAATCACCGACAGCTGGGCGTGAACGACAGCAGTGCGCAACCAATCACCGACAGCTGGGCGTGAACGACAGCAGTGCGCAACTAACCACCGACAGCTGGGCGTGAACGACAGTAAGGCGTAGCCAACCACCGACAAACCAACTACGGTAAGGCGGGACCAGGGCAGGGCAAACGACAGTCGATTAATTAATCGCGCTTTTGGGACGCCATATGACCTTTTGACCATCAGAAGTTTGATCCATTGTTCAAAACGCTGCGTCGACCTCCACCCGTCCGGAGCCGAGGAAAAAGCCAGGAAGGCGCCCACACTTTCCGTCAAAGACTCAGATAGCGGTCTGAAGGTTAGTGAAGTTCTAGGTCTAAACCTCTTGTACGGCGCATATTTTTCTATACACATAGAACTTGCCGTTTCTATGCTTGATCACTACGTTATTTCGTGGTCTGCATTAATTCTATTGTCCAACATAGTGGTTACAAACGACAAGTCTTCTATATGTCTTCACACTGCGTGATGGAAAACTGATTTGAATTGTAGCACCCCTGCCCTCCCCCATATACCTCACAATGAGCTCGTTTTTAGATTTTACGGATTTTGATTTGTGCAAACTTATAAGTACAGTTTGAAAGAGAGATGATAAGTACCTTATCTTTTCGACATGGAAATGTTTCTTGGAAACTTACAAAGTCACAAATATCCTGTTAAGCTCAGCCGACACAAATATCCCTCACCGGTGAGTTACAGATTTTCCGAACAGTTCAATTACCCATTAATGTGCATCGATTTGAGTTAAAGTTGCAGGAGTTTTGTTTATTTATTTGTGGAGAGGACCATGCCCATGTATAATGAGCAACTTCTAGAAGAAAAATGAATTTTCTACATGTCCAGTTACGGACGTGTTTAGCTTTTGGATCTGAAATGCTTTCAAGTGTAGGGTTGAACAACGTAACCATAGAAAGCATAAGATATATGTCATCTTCCATTTTCCGCCGAACATCATAGGAATATTAATCCCTAACACGTTCTGACTTCCAAAAAATAGTTGCATGTCATGTACGAAACTTCTGTACAACCAAAGTTGTGAGTTATTCATCAGCTTGCTTTTTCAGGAGTTACGAGATAATAAGGATAGGAGGATGGAGGAAGGCTGGAGCAGCCAAACCGGGCGACCAATCAGGAGGACAAGTTACATGGAGGCTGTTCAAACAGTTTGCCTGGACAACATGGTTAGTAACATTCATTTCCTTTTCTTTCTTTCCTTGTTCTTTTTTTCGATTACGATGAATGGAGAGGGATGGGTAGTGCGTTGGTTTAATCAATTAGATTGTACATTGTATGATAGGGCATGACATTTCAATCATCTAAACAAAACTGATAGACATCCATACATGTTTACATGTTGATTATGGTTGTCATGGAAGGAGGTGATCGAGCCTGTTAACATGTATCAAGGTGTTAATAATCCTACATTGTTTCTTTCAGCTCTGCATGACAATAAAGACAACAGTCATCAGAAAGAGTTGAACTTGAACGGCAGTAACAGCAGCTTTCAAATGCTGCGTATCACCTAACCAACAATCGTGGGGATCAATCTAGTCAGGCTTGACATTCAGTCTATAGTTCCAGAATTTCTGTGTCATGAATGGCCAAGTAAACGATTTGCTACTTGTACAAATATTTTACTTAAATGTACAATATGGAAATGTATCTTCCATAACATTGTTTTATTAACTATCTTATTTTCTCTTACCATGTTAATAAAGTAAAAGAGATAAAAACACAATGTGATTGTCTGTTTCTTTTCCAACGTTGGCGATTTAAATAGTCCCTAACCTGAAGACATATGAGCGGCTTGAGTCATTCAATATTTGAAATCATATGTAATAAAATTCAAAGGATTATTGTGTTCAGTTTGTTCTTATTTCAAACAAAATACAACTTATTTAAAACATAAAGTTTTGATATTTCTATTTCCAGTTGTATCTTATCAGAATGTAACGTATTATTCGCTCTTGTAAAAAAGGCTTCTTTAAAAATGTTCAGATCATTGCAACAAGCCCTGGCGAAAGATATAGCTAAAATACTAGTAGATCAACAGACATAACTATCCCTTTACTTCACACAAATACCTTTTGACAAATACGTGACAAACAAATACTGTGATTAAATTGCCAAATTAAACTGTTTACCATATGTGCTACTTTCAAAATTAACACAGGGAGACAGGGGAAAGGTAACTTCAAAACAAATTCCCCAGGGAATACTCAACACATTCCAGACATGCCTGTGCAATTCTGGGAATTCTTACAGAACGGGCGTAAAGTATACTATTAGGCTCGCCCCTGAGGCGTCGCCAAAAAAGAAACGGCCTGTCAACTGCCCTTGGGACCGTAGCATAAGATCATATGTTCGTCATTGGTAAGACAAGGGCATAGCGTGAAAGTCAGCCAAGAGAGATGAGAATGTCCTGGGCGGAGTAATGCATGTCGTTTAAAAAGTCATTAAAGGTCGTGTGAACAAATGTGGGGCTTAGAAAGTACGCAGGTAACTTTCAGGGTCGACTTGTGATAAATTTACCCTCATCATTAGCCTGAATTTCGGTCTCCTTAGCCTTTAGACAGTTCCGTTGCACCAACCTCCCTCACCGGTAATTCAACAACGTGTTGAACTCACTCACTCACTCAATCCTCTTCTGAGCCAGGTGACGCATGAGGCTTTAGGAAGCCCCTCCATCTGGACCGGTCTTCCGCAATAGTAGGAGCCACGTTCACGGAGTAGCCTCTTCTCTTCACTTCTCTTTCCACACTACGTCTCCACGTCTCCCTCGGTCTTCCTCTCGATCTTCTCCCCTGCGGTCACCATCTCAACGCGACTCTTGGTAGGCTATTATGTGGCATACGGCAAATATGGCCTAACCATCTCCATCTGCGTACCTCAATTTCCTTATCAACTGGAATGAGACCCGTTATTTGATGTAGGCTTTTGTTTGATATGTCTTTCGGCCAGAAAATTCTCAGAATCCTGCGTAAGCGCTTATTTTGGAAGACATTCAATTTTTTGTTTGATACGAGCTGTCTCTTTCCAGCACTCCGCTCCGTACAAGAGTACCGTGACTAAGCACATTACTTCAGTAGATCTTGACTTTGGTGCTGATATGTATGCTGGTACTTTTCCACACTGGTCTTAAGATTGCGAACACTTGGTTGGCTTTGCTGATTGTTGTGTCTACCTCTTCTGTGCAGTCACCATCACTAGTTAGTTTACTACCTAAATAAGTAAAATCTTTAACTTCTTCCAAGGGTTCTTCGTTTATCTTAATAGGGTTGTTATTTGTTGTGTTTTTCCGCAGTACCTTGGTCTTTCCCTCATTTACTTTGAGGCCAATAGTGTTTGATGTCCTGTTCGCAGGTGAGAAATGTCTGACGCTGACAGACTCAGAAGGGCCCCACGCCGACGAAACGCCTTGGGGAATGTATTGGAAGGAATCAACGCAAATATTCTGCAGAATCTTCGGCAAGACTACGGTGAGCGAGCCGAGGGGGGACACCGGGTGAGCCCGGCAGTGCTACCGGCGGCTGAGGAGAATGACCTGCCGACCAGCCCGCTGCTCCTGCAGCGGAGAAACGCCGTGCCAGACGTGCGGGTCGGGTGGAGCGTGCCGAGCTCAGGAGGCTGAGGGAGTTGTTCAGAGTCTCCCGTCGACCAACGGCCCATCGCAACAAGGAAAACCAATAGAAGAAGAAGAACTTTATTGCGCGACAATTGTAGCTGGTACAATGTATGGCAATTTACGTACATGAGAATTGAGCTATTGCTAATTGTTGACAAATATAGAGAACTAATCTAATCTATGACTAACAGTAAATATAATCTATAGAATAATGTACATGCTAACGCTCTAAAACACAATATGTTGATAACAGTATGCTGTGTCAGGAATGTATGATATTGTCTCGTTTTTGTACACAGTTATATACAAATTTGCCTACATAGGTGGATATATGAACAGGGCATGATAGTATCATATTAAATATATTTGTCCTGGTAGGTGCGGATATTGTGTCGGACGTACATACAATAGATTGTAACAATTTTTGTCTGTCATCAGCATAAGTTGGACAGCCCATAATGAAGTGAAATTCATTCTCAATATCATTTTGGCATGTTGGACACAGTCTCTCTTTGACTGGTGTGTTGTAGTGTCGGCCCTTTTCAAATTGTAAAGAGTGGGCACTAATCCTCAGTCTCGTTATGCTATTTCTAACCGATTTGCTTTGACTCCAGTAGATGAAAGATAGTTTTCAAAACAGAATTTTTTTTTTCAAATTTTGCCCTACTTGTTCGTTCAGTTGGAAATGATCGGTAACTGAGCTAATGAAGTAACTCGATCCGTACCCAGCTTTCTATATCGAAAGAATGGCAGAATGGCCAAGTTTCAATCTAATTTGGAGCACTAATTCCCCACAGGTTTACTTAATTTCTTACACTAAGTAAGTTACAGCGAAAGTTTCTGTACGGTTAGGTTTCTGTATAACTCGTCAAAGTAAAACTTTAGCATGTTAACTAGCTGGTGGGCGGGAACACGGTCATCAAGATACGCACAGCACGCGACCTCAATGTGGAGACTTCTGTTTGACTTGGGCGACCTTTGATAATAAATGTCATCAAAACGTTACGCGAATTGTGTGCTTTTTGACGAGGTTTTATTATGTTCCCCTCCATACGAGGAAATATACTGTTTTTGCTGACCTGCTCTCCTTAACAAAAAATTGAAATACTGCACGTGCCGGTGCGAAGACGTGTGAGTATGTTGGAAATGTTGCCTTTCTAGTTTGCTATTCCCTTCATCGGGGGTGTCCCTGTGGTGTAGTGGCCTGCGCCTTTATCTCTCACCACATCTGGTTCAAATTACTTGGACCAGAAGGCCCGGGTTCAAGCCCAGGGTTCAAGCCCCGGTTAGGGCATCTCTGGACAAGAGAGGCATTGAGTCATACCAAAGACTTTATAAAAATGGTACATACTTCTGAAACAGTATGGAAGTTAAACACACTTCACTGCCAGTGGACTAGCCCCCTGCTACAGTGATTGCACAACAGTGTGGCCCAGGGCTATGAAACGGAGATGGGCACCGCCCTATACATCAATAATGGTGTGGGAGGATTTTAACTTATTCCCTTCATCAGCATAGTTTGAAGGTTGTGTATATATAATCATTAGGTCACCTGGCCACTTAAATGTAGATGGTACTGTAATATTTACCTTTTCTTCAATACGCATCACGGGCCACGCCCCAGGGCACATGACTGAATGACGTAGCATTGACACATCGGACGACACCTCACCCTTTGTTGTATTTAGACAGATCGGCGCAACAGGAAACAATTTTCTACAAAGTTCCATATGTAACTCTACAAAATCACGTTTCTAATTTTCATTGACATTCTTACAATAAAAAAATATGTTCTGAAAAAGCACATAATGTTTCTTATTGTTGCACTCT
Organism: Branchiostoma lanceolatum; assembly: GCF_035083965.1. Lineage (NCBI taxonomy): Eukaryota > Metazoa > Chordata > Leptocardii > Amphioxiformes > Branchiostomatidae > Branchiostoma > Branchiostoma lanceolatum. The sequence continues at coordinate 20,889,596 of NC_089722.1, read as the reverse complement.
CTAGAGCTCAAATTCCAAACCACAGGAACACATCATTCATCGAGAATGCCAAGTGACATTACTGGGGGAGTTGAGACAGCTAGTTTCAAGTGTCCGCACAAAATGACAGGCAACTAAGGCACAAGATATATTGGTAAGTTATTGGTTCATTTTGGTCAACTTACGTAATGCAATGGGTCTCAAACGGTGTCCTATGTCTGTATGTTTATATGTAACACAAAATCGTCGTTATGTCCTTTCTTTACTAAGACACCATCATCTTTGCAGTATATGTGCGGTTTTCACATTTAGATAACTCTGTCGCTGCTGCGCTCTTCTGAAAATATTTCCTGACTGTTGACATTGATCTCTACAAAGTTCATCGGTATGAAACCTGATCACAGAGTCACGACGTGTTTTTAATGACACTGAGAAAGCCATAACATGCATGGGTGTTGCTTTGTCCAACGTTCAGTCTTCAGACCGAAACATGAGTGCATGTCTGAAAATGTGGCCACAAAATGGCGGGAAACAGAGGGTCACTCTCGTTCTGACCGACTGTCGTCTGACACACTATTTAAATCAAATCTTCTATTGTGCGGGGGCTCTGGGAAATGAATGTTTTAATGTCTAGAACTCTCCTTGGAACAATTGTCTGAGCAATCAATTGGACGTCCTCGGTCACAGCGATATATCGTGTAGAAAGCATTTAGGATTCTTCTGCCTATCAGGTGTTGACGTCCGTTAAGTACATGTAAATATAGAATACAACACGGTGTATTCCGTATTGCCGAGGTACTTACCCGACCGCGGGTCGTATCGCTCGAAGGCCGATAAGACCCACGGGAGGGCCGGGACTGAGGAAAAAAATAGGATCGGTGATTCCGAGAACCAACAAATTAAATTGGTGTGACCTTATATTCACCTTTTTGTTCTAAATCATCTTAAACCTTCCTTAGATTGTGAAATTTGCACTGGAAAAACATGAAAACATTCCTGTTTTTACTACTGACTCTATATATACTTTTGCATGAATGGTTTTCAAATTCCATGTAAAATTAATGCAAATATGCAATTTTACTTGTAACAGGAAAAAAATATTATTAGAACACATATGCCATGGGACCTGAATCCGGACCTGAACTTGCCTGTACACTCTAACACGGGTGGAACACTTACAATGGTTTACACTATTTAAACCATGAGCAAAAATGAAAAGATATTTCACACAAGCGCAAGTTTTTTTTCCACTACAGGTGAAACAAAATCTACAATGAGGAAAGTTTTATATCCCAAATAGCTAGCACACGATTTGAAATCTCAGCAGCAAAATTGTCTATTTGTCAATACCAATCATCAAACTCTTACAAAACTCATTATTCAGTTAGTAGGTTTTGTTATTCTTAATGCTACACATGTAAGAGCTTTTATGACACTAGATTGTTCATGTGAGCATAGACTAAAGTGTATATTTGATACAGAGCTTCTTACAATCCACAATGGAAATCTGCAAAAGTTTGAAATATGTTTCATCAACATTCATGGCTACTGTCTAACTGCAATGTCTCGTTAATTTTGTATCTAGATTTTCTAGAATTTTCCCAAATGAATTCTACATTTAGATTTTCTCTAACATTTAGCCCTGTAAGAAACAACATGAGAAATACTAAGGCTACAGTAGTTCAACATTGGATTAGAATTATGAAAGGGCAACAAACACAACATAGCAGTTAACATCAAACAACTAAATACTACACTTAAACATTGGAATTATGTTAGGACCACAAACAAATCATAGCATAAAACATCAAAGTTTCAAACTACTAAATTAAACTGTAGTACAGAAATAGTAAGTTTTCCAGGAATTAAGGTCGTGGCTAAGTTCACCCGAAACCATAGTTATTCTTCGCCAGGCTTCAACAAGTGCGTTCTTTAACTATCCACCGAGACAAAGTGAGTGGAAATGTATATTAATGCCAAAATCCACGGAGCTTACTTTTCCAACTCCCGACGTAGATTTGATTTTCTGACAGACAGAAACTGGCCTAGTGGAGAATTACTAAGGTTTCGGGTGATCTGAGCCACGATCTTGATTCCTGGAGAACTTACTACACGTACGTAGTGATAGAGTTCAATTCAGTGTATAGCCGTTTATTGCCTTGCAGGTCTTGACAACAGATCGCTACGAAGCATCTCCATTAAACCCCATTTTCCACTAGACTGCGACCCCTGAGTGAGCTGTACAGGGACCATATTAAACTGGATTTGTGTGACCCTTTGTTTTACAGAAGAAGAACTTTATTGCACGACAATTGTACTCGGTACACAGTATGGCACAAGTTCTTAAACATAATACAAAATAGAAGCATAGAATAAAACTTAACATCCTAATTATTAATTTTACGTTTTTGATATTGGAATGTGATGCAAGGTATAAAAAACAACAAAACACAAAATAAACAAAAAAGATCTGTTGCTATGTTCAGTTCGTTGGGCGATCTGTCAAAACTTTGGTGAAAGTAAGAGATAAACTGAAAAGTCAAAAGTGAAAGCTCAGCCGTCACTCAGAGGTGACGGTGAGCAGTCACAGCCTCTGGTGGAAAGGAGGTGCAACATTTTCAGCAGCAGAGATGATGCAACTTTATTCGCCAGCAAAGAACTCCATTGAATTTTCATGTAATAATCAACCGTAATTAAAGAGGAGAACTTTCTTTTTACATTGAAGCATGCGGCAATCGTAGCGATATGGATGTAAATGGCAAGGGAAGAGTTTGGGGTGTGCATCTGATTGATTGCGACACCCTGAGACCGAGAGCACTGGTTTACCTTGAGAAGGGTCTGGGAGGGGTTTCTGACGAATGTCCTTTTCTGTCAGTTCTGTATCGTTGTCAGCAAAAAGTCAGCTGTCAAAAATGTCCTCCCATACCGCCCCTAACGCTGGCACTGAGAGGTTGACACACCCCTGACGTGACACCTGGTGACGACTGTGGAGGGGCGCCTGGTTTCTCAAGCATAAAGGACAGAGCTTGGGCCGTCTTTTATATATGTCATTGCATAGTTGTGTAAATCTTTTGAAATACAAGAGTCTGAAGACCCAAAATCTCCATGAAATTTGTTTTTATATATGAAGTGTTTCCTTCCTTCCTTCCTTCCTTCCTCCCTCCCTCCCTCCCCCCCTCCCCGTTTGTTTAATGTATTTAAGTATACTTACTGTACATAAGCGGTTGGGCGCTAATTTGTTCTTTTGAAGTCAATGCACTGGGGCTGGACATACATGTATGTGTATGGTATATATTCACCTAGAGTCTCTCGACCTCATATTTCGCCAAGTAATTTTTCCTCATTACAATGTGAATATATCAAATCCTAATTTGTATACCTACCAAAGTTACCCAAATATAAAAAAAACATAAAAATTCATCCATTCGTCCATTCCTAACTTTTGTTTCAAAGTCTACTGAAATGACACCTGCAGTTCAAAAGATAGCTGCTGGAGGGCGAAAACTTACATCACTTCTTCCCGACAAGAGCCATCCACCATCCAAAATTCATGACCATTGCTTCAATCCCCCAGAACACGAGATATCTAAACTGGAAATTCTGCTGCAGTACCAATAAAAGCCACCAGTAGTCCCAGAATCTAATCATCTCTAACAGGGCAACAGCTAACCACATACCAAATTTCATGACAATCCATCAAAAGCTTATTGAGTTATGCTGTTCATCCACATACAAATTCTTCCCAAAACATAACCTTCTTGGCAACATTGGTAGTTCTTGGGAAAATGACAGCGGAGACTGGTATTCGACCGGTTTCGACTTTATTGTCTTTTTCAAGAATGGCAAAGGCAATTACTCACGAGTGTCACTTTATTGAAAACATTATCTAAAGTCACCAGTATAAGGAGACGATGTAGTGTGTTGGAAGTGCTTTATTATCACACACAGTAAGGTCTCTAAGTTTAACAAGCGCAACATCTTAGTCAACTATATAAGTTTGCATTGCAGTTGCATTAGATGTTGTTATTGATATATCAAATAACTGAATAAACACCTCTTCACACAAAGCAACAATATGTTTTGTTTCTAGAATATATATACTTGTGCAAATTGAAAACAAAATGACCCAATAAACTGTCAATGTTATTTGTTCAACTGGTTGTTGTTGAGTTATCATTTGATTAGTCACTTGGCACAGACATACAATATAGATTTTTACAAGTTTTCAGTTTAGCAACTGACGACACCACCCAATCTGATGATGTGGTCACAATGTCTTTGATGAATGTTGAAAGTAGACTGTGTACATGCAGGACCAGTATACAGCAAACCTGTTGGAATAGACAAATTTGAGCCACACAAAATAGGAGGATTTTGCTCACAAACTGTCTATGTCACAGCGGACATCCCTAAATAATAGAATGTGTTCCGCGAACCCCGACCGATGTCACAAAGCCCAGCGTCTCGCTGGTATTCACTTCTTGCTGGCGGCCCACACATATCATCAAACATTTCCGGATATTGTTTTACAAAATCTACCTCACTTGCGTAAAATACCGAGAAAAACGGATTATTTGGTGCTTCTGTGTTGTAAATCAGTCAGACCGTAATTGAACACCTGATTCCTCTGGGTTTGGGAATGTCCTTTTGACACATTCTATACTTAACAGATATGCACGGTGACATAGACAGCTTGTGGGCAAAATCCCCCCCCCCCTATGACGAAACCAGTTTGTGAGGTTTAGATTAGTCTATTTATAAACTACTGAGATACGCTTCAGTAACAAAATAAAGTAAAGCTTTGCCTTTCATCGTAAACTTAGGCCACACAGTCCACTGGTTACCAGGTTTTTAAAACTGGAATATTAACACATAAACATGTCTGTATCCTGGAACACACAGTTTCAAGGGGTGAATATAGTCAGATTTAATTTTTCCTCTGATATGTTGGCCTTACACTTATCTTTTTTCAAAGAGGCTGAGAAGTTGAGAACCATGGAAAATAAAATGGTGTAGCATGAAGGCTAATTACTCTCTGAACATATCAATCACAAAACATGATATGAATGTCATATGTCAATGTAATACTATTTTACTCTATATCTATATGTATACATGTAGCTTGTTAAATATGTATGTCCTGTTTGGTAGTTTGACATTATAGCAGTTTCAGGCCTAGGAAAAAATGTTGTGTTTCCGGTTACTGGACCAACCCTATCAAAACCTGCCGACCCTTAAGCCTTTTTGGTGGATTGACTGCTGGCAAGGGACATGACATTTTTGATCTGACATCTGAGCGATGAAAACATTGTAGAATTTTTTTTCAAACATGTTCTTCTCATTTCTGCTGCAATAGAAAAAGTGATCTAAACAGACTCACCAAACCGAGGTGCCCTTCATGTTGACACTCTGCCAAAAAAAAGAAGAGAATTCCTACCTACAGACCCTATTTTTTTTCAAGACTGTAATCCAAAACACAACATTAATTTTCCTTGGCCTTACCAGCATGGTCTAACCCTTTGTTATAGCCTATGGCTGTTTGTACACGACTATGTACACATCATATCTATGGTCAAACCATTGAAATAAAATAAAATGAAAACAAAAGTGTAAATAAATAATGCAACTCTGGAGAAAATCAAAAGTACATTGCTTAGATGTAACTATATCAGAAACTACTGTTAGGGCAAGATCTGAACTTTTCCTGAGAACACAATACAACAAATAAACATGACCTTAAAAGTATAGACAACACTTAAAAATGTTTCTTCCCTCCTGTTAATTTGTCCAAAAAGACTTTGTACAATCCATGATTGCAGTTAACCAGTTACTTGTTAATGTTGGTTAAAGGAGCATGTTGGAGAGGATATTATGATGGAATATCAGTAGTCCACAGCACAACTGTGCCACACTGCTATATGCACACCCCGTGCCGACATACAACCCTTGAACACTCTTTACACACTGTGCATATGTTGCCCTGCAACAAGTTTCTCATATCAGGTATGCCAGTACCATACTTCACACGTGATGTCATCTCCAAGCAGATGTTGGGGAGGGGGGGAATTCGTAACGATTTCTGACTGGCCCTGAAGATGTGATATAGCCTGAGTGCCATACTAGGGGAAATGTTCACCGTGATTTTCAGTTCGCAATTAAGAAGTCAGCTTGAAAAACATGAACATAACACCACTGCAAACATATGTTCATGTTTTTCAAGCTGACTTCTTAACTGTGAACTGAAAATCATGGTGAACATTGCCCCCTTTACAGTAAAATCTTGCTGGCAGTTTCAACCGTGAATTCAAAATCACTGCAAACACTCTATTTTGTACCTACCACAAAATCAAGTCTCTGCGAACATTTCCACTTTTACAGTAGTTTTCCGGACCTCCCATTTGCTCCCCAAACCAACCTTGGATAGGGGGAGTACGGGAGCCCCGGTAAACTAACTAGGATGGCACTAGGGCTAGATCTGATAGCCACCACGAGGATTTGCTTGGAGATTAACATGAAGTGCGTCATGCTGCAACAAACGGCATTCACAAACCAAGGGTGCAACACTGTTACACGCTGTACACCGTCTCCATCATAATTTCCTCCTCCGCTACTTCGTCCGCGCGTCTTCCCCTGCGACTGCTCTCCCCCCTACCACACACCCGCTTCAGTCTCTCCTTACACCCCCGCTTACCCAGCGCATCCCTCTCGGCAGTGAACCGATACTTCCTGTCCCTCCCGATGTACAGGAACCAGACTAAACAGGCCGAAGCCGCTCCCAGAAACAACACGATGGTCAGAGAGGAGTAGACGACTTCCATGTCCACCTCGGTGCCGGGGGTGCCCTGTAGGATGTGCTGGTACCCCAGGATGATGTTGGTGAGCGCCTCCATGGTTCTGTTGTTCTCCAGAGCATCTCTGTTGTCCCGGTGAACCTCCCAGACGTCCTGGTTGGTCAGTTTGAGCTCCGCAGCGTCACCACGAGCTGCGTACACCTGTAGGTTACAATGTGAAAAACATTTTACGGTGGGGTCACACTCATCGTAGGTTGTTGTGCAGCCCTAGAATTTTCAAGTAGACTGAGAGCTCATGGCAGAACCAACCGCTAACAAGGATACCAGAATAAAAACAGGTTGCAGATGTAAGCCTGGACTTTTTGTTTATCTAGGTTGGAAGGAAATTACTGCAGATAACATAAACGTGTTACAAACTTCAACGCTGTTGTGTCTTACCCTCTGAGATGATTGACAGTAGACCAGGACTACTCCTCCGTCACACTCGCCTGGGTCCCACAGGTGCAGCAGTACCTGGCTGAACCGCCGGATGGCGTCCCTGTCTCGTTCTCTGTTCAACAGTAAAGAAATACCACAATCTTAGCCATCATCAGAAGTCAATTTGGTCTCGCAGCATGTTATCTCTCTACTCTTACAGGGATGGACCCTGACAATTTTTCCACTCAATAAGTGTGGTGGGTTCTTTAACATGCTCCTGGAGTGACTCCCAGCAAACACTTCCAGCTTTGCTTCCCATCCAAGCCAGGTACTCATTTTCACCTGAGTTGAGTGAGGACATAAGTTTAAACTCTATTTCCCAAGGGCACAACATTGGTGCCATTCTTGGGATTTGAACCCAAACCTTGACTCTCGGTGAGGGAGTCACATGTACTTTTAATAATTTTCCTTCAGACACTTACCCAAACATCTTGACGATGTCAGGAACCAGGGCCACAGATATGGTGTAGCCGGGGAATTCTGAGGACTTGTTGACGGAGCGCTTCCTGACGTCCCTCTCTGTACGCTGCTGCGGCACACATGGTGTACCGGTACTGGTGGACACGTTTCCCAGGAGCTCGGACAGAAAGTCGGCTGTATCAACACGCGGGTAGTGGGAACAGGTCATTTTACATATACCTCATTTGCATACTTGGGAAAAGTTTGATAGTACCCTTACCAAGTACATTTGTATTCTCGAAGAACTGCTAAAGAGCCTTTAGGTGTAATGGACTACATGTAGTTTTGACGAAAGAATAGTGTTAATTAATTGCCTTTCCAAAGGGCACACCATTGGGGCCTGTCATGCAGGGATTGAAACCTAGAATCATTTAGTCAACAACCCTAACTCCAACACCAACTTGCCACCATATTGCAAATTTGCAAGTATTTGTGCATGCAACAGAACTATGTTGGAGAAAACTACATCGCTTCTTTTTATATGTAGTATAAACAATGTGGAGGTTTGATTCATAAAATAATCTTTGCATGAAAGCTCATCTGTGTTGGTAGAGTACATATTGGGATAATTTGAAGCTTTAGTTTAATCCAACACAAAAAATGTGTGTTGGATTGAAGCTTCAAATTATCCCAATAAATAATAACCTTGTCCAGTAACCAAGTAGAACCATAGAAAGTACATGTAGCTATAGTCTTATTACCTTTATGTAGGTTTGGAGGCAAGTACGTCTACAACTGAAGGCTACATTATCAGCACTGGGATTCTAACTACATTTTCTTTCCTAGGTTTAGAGAGATTTTCCCAGGGTTGTGGTCTGTAGAATTTCTGTATCTTTCTTTGATACATCGATCTTTTTGCAATTTTTCTGATATGAGCCTTTTAAAAAAACAGAAAAGAATTGATTCCCAGAGCTAAACATGTAGCCTTTCTTAATGCTCTGAGAGTCTGAAGCTCACCCTCAGAGTCTGTCAGGATACTGTTGGGATCGCACAGCCAGGAGGCCTGTGGTCTGCCGCACTGGAGCCACTGGTGCTGCGGGTTGGGGTAGATCTCCACGCTCCACTTGGACGGCAGCGGGGCGCCGGGCGGGATCCCCGGCATCACGGCACCCGGCAGCATTCCGGGAATGGAGTATCCCGGTGGGATCTGTGGGATCCCGGATCCTGGGTTCTGCTGTCCAGGGATGTTGTACCCTGGTGGAATCTGAGGTAATCCTGATCCTGGATTTTGTTGTCCAGGATTAGCGTAACCTGGTGGGATCTTAGGTAATCCTGATCTCGGATTTTGTTGCCCTGGATTAGCATAACCAGGTGGGATTTCAGGTAGCCCAGATCCTGGATTTTGTTGCCCTGGATTAGCATAACCTGGTGGAATCTCAGGCAATCCAGATCCAGGATTTTGTTGTCCTGGTATTGGGTAACCCGGTGGAATATCTTGTGGGTTTGGGTGGATCCCTGCATCGGGCCGATCTGGAGGGGAACTGTCTGTCGGATTTCCCTCCCCTCTAGCCGACATGTCGGGGTACAAGCCATCGGGCTGATCTTCTGCAACTTCTGTTGTCGGCGTAGCTTCCTCGGGATCCTTCTGTGAGCCAACAGGAGATCCAGTCATCTTTTCATAGAACGGAACATCCTCAGCCTGTGGGCCTCTCCCTGCCCTGCCCTGTGCCGGAGCCTCCTGGTACTTTCCTAACAAGCTGCCGGCGTCTGGAAGCGTCTCTCCACCGCCTTCTACGTCTTCTGGTTTAGGGTTCGTTTCCTGCACGCCGCGAAGGCTCGAGCCTTTCTTTGGAGTCCCATTGACCCCAGACGGTAGGGTCGCCTCAACCGGATTGAACGTGGAGGAATCTGAGACCAGGCAGCTGAGGAATATGACAAAGACAGCCAGAAGGATCCTTTGTAGTGCCATAGTTGAAGTGTAGCAGCTATACTGCCCTGAAAAGTATTATGTTCAGACAATCAATATACAGGTATCAGTGTACATGTACATGGGCAATTATGCACACTGAATTAAGATTGGTGCTCTTTAATGAGTAATGCACATTTCATTGTTCTGACATACTGTACAAAAACTACAATAATTTATTTATGCAGGGACTTCAGTTCGCAGTAAAAGAAGAAGGGAGGCCTTTGCAGTGTTTTGAAATTTCAAGGTCACAGTTGAAACAATTCTGTAGTACAATTGTAGTAATACATTGGAAATGCATGTAAGGAGGTGACATTAATGACTATATCTGCTTTCAAAATACAATGTAAAGCAACACCTTAATAGAAGGCTCTAGCCTGGGTACCAGACCACACCACTCCAGTCGCTAATCCTTCGGCCGGGAAGCAACTTGCCCCACCACCACAGATAACACACGGGCCTCTAATTACCCTTGTGCGCCTAAGCGCAATAGTTATCAGGGATCGGCTGCCAAGAGAGACCGGGTGCGAACTCTATCCCCTACTGAGGCCTTCCCCAGCAAAAGAGGTCAACGTCACGCATCACACAAAAGATCTGGTTTCCAGGCTAAGGAGGCTCATGTAATGCCTTCTTGCAGAATTTTTCTCTTGATACAATCCCATGGGAAAATAGTACTTAACATAGCATGAGAAATAAAATCAATAACTTACAACTGTGTGTTGATATATGCAAAAACCATTAGAGATACAACATTGTATATAGCTCTGGAAAAAATCTTTTCCTTTCATATCTCTACCATGCCAGGACATGCACAGAAGTACTGAATATCACCTCACACTCAGTATGCCAAGGATAATAGAATCACAAAAGCAGGCTTAGCTAATATAAGCTGTGGCATTTGATAACCTTTCCTTGCCCAGGATGTTCAGTAGGGATAGTACAAAACACAACAAAAAGTGAACTGTGTTTATCTAATATATTAAACGACAATCCTGTCAATTTTGCTACACCCAATTATTGATCAAAAAAAGAATTACAACATTGTTTACAGGTTCTTAAAAGCATTCATACATAAAATAGAATATCACTGAAATATGTAACAGCAAATAAGGCATTAAACTAAAATGCATTTTCTGTGATTCAGAACCATGTGACTGGTTTCCTTTGTGTCAGGCTCCGGTCACAAAGTGCTTATAATTAGGTGGGGCCTCTGAAAGGGGAACCAAAGGCCCCAGCAACAAAGCTATAAATAGATCGAGGAATCTGATTATCATCTTTAGCTGTAACATCTGCTTTGAACAATAAGACAGCTGGTTAGTCGTCCCCAACAGCTTTCATAATTCTAATATATACTTATAGTGATACTTACATTAAGGCCTTCTTAAGACAAGTGCCATCTAAATGGCCCTGGGCACCACAGGTGGTTTCAAGGACAAAATCAAGACTTGGATGGATTTAAAAAAAAAGAAGCTATACTGTTAACACTGACCAGAATGTAATGTGCATACGGCACATGATCCTACGATTGTGTCAGAGCTGCTAAGTCTCTCTCGTCCTCTTTGGTCAACGTTGCATCGGAGTTAAGGCCGCTTTGGTATGAACCATATATATATATACGGGATATATGATCATGAGATGCAATGATTTATCAAACTTTTAAGGCATGACTTCATGGAGACTAATTTCCTGCACACAAAAAATTTATGGTACTTTCTCAGTATCTGCTTGATGTTTTTGCATTTTAGTAATATCAAACGAAGTCTGTGTTGTGTTGGCATGCCATGTTTACTGTTGACCTGTGGTACACACATAATTTGTTGATTCTATTATCGACTCCTCGTTCCATATTTTTAATGAAATCCTGGAGAAACAACATCAGTACAGTAGCAAGCCCCCCTCCCCACATAGCCATATACTTATTAATTTTTTGCCTATTTCGTTTGTTCTTGCGGTGTCAAACTTACCTTAAGAGCAACAGACGACGTAAGAGGGTCGTTCCTCGCTTCTGATGAGAATAATTCAGACGACACCGAAACAACGAAGCAGCAGAAATGACAACAAAGCAACAAAGATGAGGTAAAAGAAGAAGAAAATCATGCTCGGATAAATTGCGTGGGCGCTCAGCTCAGTTCCCCCTTTTCAAGCCTGCATCCAGGTAATATTATACCCCTCAGCCTTGTAACCCAGCACCACCTACCAGTGTTCCTATTCCCTGTACATTTAACCATAACAAAGGTGTTTACAGGAAGAAAAGGTAGACTGACCTTCAGGTCATGGGACCGGCAGAACACCAACCTCGTACCCAGGGGTCTTCTCACACAGCTCTGGGGTCGAGATGAGCAAATCAGATCAGTCCAATATTTTTACGGGGTGAAATCGTTTATTCTTTATGTATTAACCTCCTTGATTAAACTCAAATTAATGTTGAAAGAAATTACTAGGTACATAAAAGCTTATTAGAATGCTTTTATGTACCTTTTTCTGACATAATATGTCTTGATATTTGTTTATGTTAAAATCTTACTACAGTGATATGACGCTATCTAAATCATTCCATTTAAAGTCATGTAATGTTATGTTGCCAAATTTTAAAGATAATGTTTAGTACCATGATAGGACATTATTGTATGACTTTGTTGTCATCTGGGATTGGTTATTCCTCATAATGTTACAAAATACCCCCATGATATCAATGGACCTGTCCATGCACATTGACCCATCAGTTCTCTGTTCTCCTACTAGGTTCCCAAATCAGCTGACCACTGCACATGTTGTGTGACCGAGGTGTGTGTGGACAGCAGACATGGCTACTGAGTTTGTACAATCCTCGCTGCTCCTTGCCTCGAGTCACCCAGTTTGGGTCATAGTTGTCACAGTCTTGTTGCTCTTTGTTTTAAAGAGTTTTCTGAAAAAGTTGCTTAAACGGAAGATAACAAACTTCCCAAGAAAGTTTCCAGAGGATAGAGAAAAGGTAAGCGATGAATAGTTGTGCAAACAGTGATTCGGAGCCGCTGTTAAAGTATAAAGTCCAAGGTACATATATATACCAAGGAACAATCCCTGTATGAGCGAGATGGGCAAAATGATGTGCCATGTACATTATGAGACATCTGAACGTATACCAGAACATATAATTGAACGTATATTTCTGAAGGTATTATTGCCATTACCTATGTATTTGTCTGCCCCTATCTGTTGTCTCAGTGAGTCCAACATCAGCTATGCTGCTTTGAGAGTCAGACTTGTATTGTATTGTGACATTTGCCAATATTAAAATAAAAGTCTTATCATCTCTCACCAACGTTTTATTGGTTCTCAGCAAGCAGTAGCAGAGTTCAATATGTTCTGATGACAGCAGCTGACAGCTGCAGAACGTTTAAGTGAGACTCAGTCCGTGTGTTTTGCGTATAAGAATTATTAAAATCTTAAACATGTCTAACAAGGGTCTTCATCATTTTTGGCATGCAGGTACCTAACTAGATAGAGATACACATAATGATATGCAAATTACCAATAAAAGCTACATTTGCACAAGTAATGAGATTATTTCATAATTTCAGTACTAGTACATCATACATGTGAAGGGCAAATTGAATTATCAAATCAAAAAAAACAAATCAAATTGATTTTAACCATGCGAACCAGGACCTTATCAATCGTGCAATCCAGGATCTGATTTGCATAATCAACATTTGTCCTTTAATCTCATTAACATGCAGAGGACCAAGGAAGCCTTCTATGATGTGGCAGTGGTGGGCGCAGGCCCCGCTGGGTCCACCCTCGGCTACTACCTGGCCAAGGCTGGGCGGAACTGTCTTCTCCTGGAAAAGAAGAAGTTCCCGCGAGATAAGTACTGCGGAGACGCCGTGTGCAAGACCGCTATCGAGATTCTCATGGACATGGGCATCTACGAGAAACTGATAAAGGAGAACAAGGCCCGCATAGTAAGTACAGTCCGTATTATGATAATGAAATAGTCCATATTATAATAATGAATCTGTCAAAAGGGTGACAAAAGTCAAGGTTGATCATTGTCTATGATGGACAAGAATCATCTGTGATGGTTTTACGTAATTAAAAAAAGTAATATTTTAATAACTACTGATGATTAGTAGATATCAAGATGTGCGAACGTACATTTGTAGCTTTGATCATTACTCGTAATATATGCACAAATTGGAAAGATAGTTTCATTGCAGTGGTATGTACCATAGTGCTGTAGTTTCTCTTACTTTAAAAAAAATGTGTGCTTAGCATAACAATCATCAAAGAGTATAGTATGTGTATATCACCACATATATAAATGGTCGTTTAGGTGTAACAAGTTGTTGGATGTGATTGAAGCCAACCACTGGCTATAAAGTATAAGGGCAGTTATATCAGTCTGTTAGGATTCTTTGCGATGTTTTGTCCTTGTGTTGTCCTGCACGTGTCAGGCAGATGCAGGTGGCCTGTGCAGCCCCGGGGGCCTCAGCTACATCGGCCGCAGCAAGGAGGTGCTGGGAGAAATCCCAGCAGCCCTTGCCTGCAAGAGATGGTGGCTTGATGAAGCCATCGCCATGGCAGCAAAAAGGTAAAGCCAAAGCTTCAATATTCAATATACACTTTATACTGTAAATGCAGAAATGTTTGCGGTGGTTTTATGTTTGGGGTTTTCGCTGTGAAATCTTTACCGCAAACTTCAAACCACCGCGAATAGCTGTTCTGTTGTGTGACTGTAGTATTGCTATTGTTTCAAACGCAAACTCAAAGCTACCCCGAACACTCCATTTTCTCCCTACCGCGAAATTAAATCCCCGGGAACATTTCTGTATTTACAGTAAACCACCAGAAGAGCATCTTGGATTATAGTGATGGTTTGGAGGAGTAGAATAAAGTTTAATACAGTCAAACAATTTCGTCCAGCATGGCGTTGTGCTCGATCGATTGATTCGGAGGGCAATTGGCTGTGCGCCTCAGTAGTTGGGAGACGCCATGCGCTATTTTGAAATGCTTGATGAGAACTCAAAAGGGGAAAATTTGCGATGAAATGAGAAGCAAGAGGCGAGTCGAGCCGTCCACTTCAGCGTAATTCTCTACGACCGGCCCAACTGATCAATCCTACAATGAATAAAGTTACAGAAGATAAAGTCACTCAGACTGTAGCAAGCTAAGTGCTACAGTCTTAAGATAATTGTCTTAATTGTCTTAATAAAGATCTTAAGATAATTGCCCTGTAATGTCACTGGTGTCATGTGTGTAACAATGCCTTGCAGAGCTGGTGCAGACTTACAGGAAAACAGTGGGGTGAGAGATGCTGTGTTTGACACCAAGACTGGGCTGTGGACAGTGTACCTCGAGGATAGTGATAGGTCTTACAAAGCCAGGTGACAAAATCTACTTTTTTCAGATTAGAACATGACATCAAATGTCCAGCACTCATTGAAAAAATTTCCTTGATACATTATAACTTAGGCATCCCCTAGGAGGTTACAAGACCATGCGGTGGTCTAAGTATTTAAGTTCAAGGATGGGCGGGGCAAGTTTACATGGATTTGGTACAGCCCCGCCCTCTCAAGGATTTTGTCGGCAGCCCCAGTGTGCCTCTTGGAAAAGTTTGTCTTAAGCATGTTGCATAATGTCTGTTCATGGTTCGAGTCTGGTATTGTTTTAGATAATGTTGTGTATAATTGAAACGTGCAGTGTGAATGTATTTCTGCTGAACGCCTTGCTACAGAATCCTGGTGTGTGCTGACGGCGCACCGTCTAAACTCGCCACCAAACTCGGCATCGTGAAGCGGCCCCCCGACGGGTCGTGCTCTCGTGCCTACGTGGAGAGCGGCACCCACAAGTTCAAGGCAGACGGCTGCATCTTCTACCACAGGGACATGCTACCAGGTATGTCAGATATAATCATTTTTTGTTTGCCTTTGTTGGGTTGCCTCAGGTATCCATCTGATTCCAGCTTGTGTCTATTTCCCACCTGGGTTGCTACAAAAACTAGGTAGCAACCCAGTTTGGAAGTTAATAAAAGCTGAAGAGGTATGGTTAAAAAGGTAATAAACGTTATTCCTGTGAGCCTTTTTTAGGCCGTAGAGGCATTGAGTTGTAACACTTGATGTCATGCTATGTCAACCTTCTACAATGTACTTTCTCTTCCATTGAGACTAAGAATGTTAGTAAATAAGTGAAAGATTTAGTATAAAGTATACTGTTTGGAATGATAGGTATATGTGTGAACGTCTAATATGTGATTCAACATGTAATCTCCTGTCTACCCCTAGGTTACTCTGCACTTTTTCGTCACCCAAACAATGAACTGAACTACTGTGTGTACCTCATCCCTGGCAACCCCAAGGTCGGTCCTCTCTTATTGTGTACTGTTCGCTAGTTCGTACAGGCCCTAAATGTGTTGCTGTTTCAGTAGCAAGATAATATTTTTACAGGGAGGGGTAATGCTAGCCCCTCCCCTTTAACATGCTTGAGGTGCCTCCTCGAGCACGGGACCCCCATCATAAGTCCCTTCCGAAATATGGGTACACTCTGCCTTTAAACCAAGATGCCCTTCCCAGGATTGAGCCTGGGTCTGATGCCCAGTTAGCTACTTATTGGAACCAGGAGCTCAGCTGTGAGGCTGCTACTAGTTGAGCTACAGAGACATACCTCGTTGTGTAGTATTGGCAAGCTGATTTTCTATACGTCAAGAGTGAATGGTGAACATGCCACCTTCATATGTCTCTTAAGCTCCTGCCACACACTTGACAAGCTTGATCTGCCATATTTGTTGATCGCCACAAGGTTGCCAAATTTTCATCTGCAAATCTACCCCATCTCATTGGACGGGGCTTGGGGACCTGCATTAACATTGGGCAATCTCTAAGAATTGCATGATGATCAAAAGAACAGGGTGATTATTGCAGAAAGTGTCATCTAGAGCTCGCAGACTTCTCAGGTGATCAATTTTCTTGCTGTGTGACAGCATTACAGAATACAACCCATTCTTAGGTTTTAGCCTAATGTTTACACTTCACAATTAATATGTGTTGATTTTAATTCTCTTAAATTTCTTGTCAGGTCACCAACGATGATCTGCCCTATTGGCACGACTTCCTGATGAAACAAGACCCAAACATCAGCAAGTCTCTGGGTCCTGGGGCCAAGCTAGAGAGGATGAAGGCTGGTTAGTGCATAATCATTGTGGTTAGATACAATTGCAAGTTATTATATAATAACATTTGCTTTCTTAATGTTGAGTGCTTCTCAAACAAAAATTTTTCACGAGTCGCGATACCAGGTTCCGAACCATCTGCCATGTTTTCTGTGACGTCATTGGCAGAATTGAATTCTATAACTTGACATCATGAATCAAGGATTGAAGTATGATTAATTTTATAAGGTTCGTTGTTCCCTAAAATCAGTTATTCGAGTGCATATGTTGTGCAAACGTCTTTGAATAATACTGGATGCTATCAGGAACTATAGTAGTTGTATTTCAGTGTCATTGGTGGCATCAGCACTTTAAAATCTCAAGACTTCTAGATCTGTAGTTACTGTAATTGTTGTAATCTTGCTTGTCACTGTCTGTAGCCAGTCTGCGGCTGGGTGGGGAGCCTGTCAGCCATGGGGACCACGTGTTGGTCGTTGGGGATGCTGCGGGGATGATCGATCCCATGACAGGTGAAGGATATTCTATTTTGTTTGTTTGTTTTGCATAACCAGTTAACTGGTTTTAGGCGTAACACACCAGGATTGATCCACAGATAAGTTACCGTAGGTACTCATTTTCAACTGGTTGTCAGTGAGGCAATATATGTAGTTCCGTGAAGTGCTGAAGGGCACAACATTGGGGCCTACGAGGGATTCGAACTGAAAACCTCTACATTCAAAGTCAACAACCCTAACCACAAGACCACCATGGATATTCTATTCAATTTATCTTTCTCCCATCATCTCCTTGTATTAATAAACCAGCCACTCAAAGACATTGTCCTACACACCTTGTCTTAGTTGTCTATCTTTGATCTTGCAGGTGAGGGCATCCACCATGCAATGGAAGCTGGGAAGATGGCTGCCAAGTTCATCCAAGAGGCAATGCATCATGGAAACTATGACAAAGATGTGATGAAGCTCTACCATGATGCCTGGATGGACAAGTTTGGATCAGACTTCAAGTGGTAAGATTGGTATAGTATAGAGGATATATATAAGTACATCAATTGTTTGGCGATAATAACATTGTCTGATGTACCTTCCTTTAGGAAGAGTGACAATGTGGATACACACTTGTTTTGTCACTTTACTTCAAAGTAACCTGTCAAAACCTTTTTGTGTGACATAAATAATAAAGACGCACTAATATTTGCATTATTTAAAAAAAATATGATATTAACATTATATTACAATCACTGATTCAGGGACCTAGAACCTGAAAAAGAGGTCATAGTAGCCACTATAGACAGTATTTGAAATTTACATTGGCCAGGTGGTCCTTATGTGCATGGAAGTGGTCACTTGTACAGGTTTGACTGTATTTGATAATAGCAACAGCCTTTAAGGTAACATAGAATTTTCTTCCGTTGTCCTCAGGTCTTTTGCGATATGCCAGCTCCTGTATCGTTTCCCGATCCTACTGGATGCCGCCACCGCTGCCATCGCCAGGAAGGGGGACAAGTTCCTGGCAGCCTGGGCCGACATCATGACGGGACGTGTGCCCAAGATTCACCTACTGCGCCCCGAGTTTGTCATCGTCATAACATTTGAGCTCGTCAGTCTAATCATCAAGCGCTCTCTTGGCATTGGGAAAAAGAGGGAAAAAAAGCTGGAATAACATTCATACAAGGAATAAAAGGTGTCTCTTTATTGTTACAGTTAATTACGATGACAACCACTGAATCGGGAACCAAATTGACATTTTTATTTTCAACATTTTGAAATACAGTTGCATTAGAAAATATCTGTTGATTTCTTGTGAATAGAACTGTTTAAAAACAAATCACACATCATAGAATTCATAAGTTCATACACTAGATATGTAGCTGATTGAAGTTATTGTCCATATTGGTTGACAAGACAGGACAAATAGAACTTTCGGGCACTAAGTACATATACAAGTATATAATACAATGCAACGTTAGCTGATTTCAGTGAATACTGTACACAATAATTATTGTATTCATTCCCTGAGCTATTGATGACTTGAACCATGCATGGAATGCAAACTCCCTGAGTCTCTAGGTTACTATCATAATATTGATTCATTTCTTGCCAATAGAATAGAAGAAACTATAAGTGCAGGTTTTTAGATTAACGTTTAAAAAAATGTAATAAACCAATATTGAATGGTTTCTCAGAGGAAGAAAGTATGTAAATGACTCAATAAATGTTTTGAATTTTAGATCAAATTCAGATCATTCTTTCTGTAGTTTACTTTTTATTGGACATGTGACATGTAATTCAGAACATAACATACAATTGGAGAGATTTTGCACATAGAAAGATTGAAATTACTCAAACTTCTTTCTAAAGTTGTAATGTTACATGTAGACAGGGATAATGTTCCAAATATCAGATCACCAGGCCAAAGGGTAAAGTTCATAAAAGGTCAGGTGACCCACACATCCTTCTGGTATCTGTTAACCTGTTCCAACCCCAGCAGGAACCTCCTAGCCTGTTCAGCACCCATGTTTCCCTGTTCCTGGCATACGTCTGTCAGTGCCTGGTGCACATCATGGGCCATGTGTCTGGCATCACCACACACATAGATGTGAGCTCCATTCTGTGGAATAAAACAGCATCCTCTAAACTCATACTCACATACACCTCACTTGTAGGTTTGGAATAGCTGTGATATTTGATAACAATTACATGTCATTATTTTTTACCTTAATGCCCCCACTAGCTGTCCTCCCCTTCTTCTTTTTTTGGAGGCTACCAACTTCAACTTGCTGAAGATTCTGTAGCCTATGCCGACTAAGATTTGATCCACTCACACTCACCCCTTATATGTATATTTGCCTCAAGATACAATGAGAAAATTCTCATACATAGGTTACAAAATGCATAGTTTCAATTGAACAATACAATGTATTTGGAAAACACAGTACCTATCATAGCAACCTAGTTCTTCAAAAGACAGAAGAATCTCCTTTAAAGTTCAATGTCTCAAACTCAAACTACAAGACACTTAGTGTTAAGGCATCAAATTCCAGCCTCAAAGCATCGCACAGTTCAAAGAACAATTGAGAAAGTACATTTACCCGAAGATGTCTCCATATGTTCTTGGTATCTTTCCTAAGCAGGTCTTGCACATAGACTTTCTTGTCTTGATCTCTGGAGAAGGCAACCCTCAATCTCAAGCTCCCATTCTTGCTCCATGTCTCTGGCAATTTGAGTGAAAATGAGGGAAAGGCTGTGTTAATGTAAGATTACTAAGAATGAAGTATTTCATAGTATGAAGCATAAGGACAAGTTCAGCCTGTACTTTGAGAGGACAAATTTGCATGTTTCATTGGGGATGGTACAGGATAGTACAGGGTGGGGAAGGTACTTCAGCACCAAGGCTGGGGATGGTACAGGATAGTACAGGGTGGGGAAGGTACTTCAGCACCAAGGCTGGGGATGGTACAGGATAGCGCAGGGTGGGGAAAAGCACTTCAGCACCAAGACTGGGGATGGTACAGGGTGTGGGATATTACTTCAGTACCAAGACTGGGGATGGTACAGGATAGTACAGGGTGGGGGATAGTACTTCAGTACCAAGGCTGGGGATGGTACAGGATAGTGCAGGGTGGGTGATGGTCCTTGAGCACCAAGGCTGGGGATGGTACAGGATAGTACAGGGTGGGGAAGGTACTTCAGTACCAAGGCTGGGGATGGTACAGGATAGTGCAGGGTGGGGAAGGTCCTTCAGCACCAAGGCTGGGGATGGTACAGGGAGGGGGATGGTACTTCAGCACTAAGGCTGGGGATGGTATAGGGTATAGGCAGTGTTAATAGACAAAAAACGTTTGCAGCAAAAACATGTCATAAATGCTTACACTACCTAGTTCACTTTTGTAGAGAAAATCCTTGTCTCTATGTCGGCAGCCAAAGTAGAGAAGGTTGTCTCCTGAAGCGCCTGTAGCAACTAATGCGAAGTCATAAATTATGTTACTCAAGCATCAAGAAAGCACAATTCAAAGATTCATATTTTTGTATCCTAGAGTGGAACTCATTGCCACCAAGTACATGTATACATTAAACCATGCTTGTAATTGGATGGTCAAAGGTTAGGTGCGACAGGTGGTTCAGTTAATATAATCAGCTGCTGCTGCACCACGTGCATGTGCAGCTGGTGTGTTACGCAAAAGGGAGGTTGTTTTTTCTGTTTCTTTTGCATAACAGGTAAACCACTTTTAGGCATAACACACCTGTTGCACCAGCTATACAGATATTACTATATGGTTATAGATGCATGGGGCAGTGACATGTTGGTTTGAAACACTGTTTTGCATTTGAATAAAAACATTCTGAAAAATGGTTAAAATAGAAACTCACTTCTTTCTTGTATAAAAGCCAGAAAGGGTGCGATGCCTGTTCCAGGGCCGATCATTATGATTGACAGGTCGTTGTTGCTAGGCAACCTGAAGTCAGGGTTATGGCTGATGAAGACAGGACACGATTGGTGGACCTCAAGTCTGTCTTGAAGATGCGTGGTGGTGACGCCTGTACGAGGGATTCCGTGTAGACTGTACCGTACCACTGCAGCAGTCACACTGGCCTTCTCTGGGTCCTGTTAGTTTTAGATGGAACATTTAACATCCTCAAAGACTCCGATTGGGATCTCTATCAGTAGAGATCCCTATTGGAGTCTGTAGATCTAAAGGTATTCCTTTTAAAGATAGAACTTTTCAACTTTGATTCATATCACTTCAGATCAATGGATTGACTGGAGATTTACTTTTAGATTTATAAATAGGAGACCACCTTTAAGTTAACACATTCCTAACATTGCGATTTGAGTCTCTGTCAACAGATAGGATTCAATAGGAATCTGCAAATCTAAAGGTATTCCTGCTTATAAGACAGAACTTTTGGACTTGGATTCATGTCACTTTATATCAATGGACTGACTTGACATTTTAGGTTTAAAGAATCAAAGAGTGGTCACCCTATCACATTCCTAGCATCTTGATCGGAGTCTCTGTGAACAGAGATCTAAGGATCTCTACCCGTAAAATCATCAATTCAGCAAAAATGGTGTGGGTCACTAAACTGAAGCATGATATCTGTGATGATAAGCAACGTTACAAAGCTATTCAAAAGCTATCTGGCATGATCACTTTGTAGTATCAAATCCCCAATGTTACAACACGGACAACACAAGATCCACGCTCAGTACAAACCAGAACAGGGGACGAGGCTATGGAGTAGTATCTAGGCTGAAGGCCCTTCATCTTGCTCAACAACAGATGAAGGGGCGGACGGGCTCTGTGGAAGCTCTTCAGCACGTCTATGACCTCGTGGGAGTGCAGGTAGCTCCAGAGGATGATGTTATTTTTGGACAGCTGAAAAAATTCACAATTAACTGTCACCGCCAGTACAATGTATTAGTCTTTACAAGTAAAGGAGGGCCAGGTAAGGTATGGAAAAGGAGGAAGTGTGGGAAAATATCAGGGCATGTTTTGTCATTGCAGGACAACAGTTAGAAATTCCTAACTTACTTCTGCAAATTATGAAGCATTGTTACTAAATCCAATGTTAAAAACAACATTTTGAAGACACAAAGTTGTATCAAAAAGTAAATAATAACGTTATATCCCAGTCAAATAGCATTAAAAAACAATACATATACAAATTACAATTAGATGATGTCCTTCTAATTTCAAATATCATAAAATACACAAAATTAGATATTACACATGAATTAAAAGGACCAGTTCTGCTTTTTTTGTTTAAATGTTGGTCAAATTACCCCATCTTTCATCAGTCTTTCTCCTTCTACCCTCTGCTTTTTGTCAGACGTGTGTTTGGTGAGCAGCTTGACAAGTTCTGGGTTCACATGCTTCAGGTCATAGTACTTCAGTAAGGCCTCCTCAAGAGAAATTTTCCCAGCTGAAAAGAAGGCAAATAATACATTTTTGAAGATTGTCTGCTCTTGACATTACTTCATCAATATCATTTGTTTCATACATCTTGAAAAACCGGAAAAGCACTGTCTAGTGATCAAAGAAAAAGCTACAGTTGGCAAAAGCCAGTGATGAAAAAAGAAACATCTGCAATGATCTCAACATGGTATAGCAAAACATTTTCCAGTAAGTAGATAAACTACACAAAGCCCTACTTTATCAGTTGTTAGTTACCTAGTTCTTTGCTATCAGTTAGTTGTTCCAGTTATTAGTTGACATTCATTCATTTCTTTTATCTTTATTCGTTATTGTACATTGATATTTCGGTGATATCAAAATAGATGCAAAGACCCCGTCTACATTTCCTGAAATTGAACGTTGTGAGTTTATCTTCAGCAAAATAAAAACATGAAATACAATACTTAACTCCAAATCATCTCAGCCCACATTTCTTTACCTGGTAGGGGCTGATATGCCCAAGATGGAGCTTCCACCAATTCTCTTCCTGATGCATAGAGGGCTGACAGCACTGCCCCTACTTCTGCTGGGTTGTTTTGTGGATAGATTCCCAGGGCATCTCCTGTAAGATTATCAAAACGGTTCAGTTCAGTTCAGACTCTTGTAGAGTCTTAAATGGCACATAGGACAGCAAGTTCCTTGCTGTTTTTGTGGCAGGGAATATTTTTACAAGGAGGGGTTGCTTGCCTTTCCCCTTTAACATGCTTGAGGCACCTCCTCGAACACAGGACCCCCATTTTATGTCCCTTCCAAAGGACGGGTGCAGCCCCAACTGAGATGCCCTTTCCAGGATCCCCTTCCCAGGATTGAACCAGGGTTTCCCTGTTACCAACTACATGTCATAAGAATTTCATCTGTGAGGCTGCTACCAGTTGAGCTACAGGCATATCCCTACGTTAGGAAAGCAGCACCATCAAAAACAGGGGTTACAGTCTTTGGGATAGATTACATCATAATTCTGCCTTCCTTTGGTAAAAGATGAATTCATAATGACCAGTAGTCTTCAGTTAATAAGTTAATATCTCTGACATAGATGTACCTGCAGTGAAGGTAAGATCACTTCCAGCCAGCTCAAACTCACAATGGATGGTCTCCTTATCCTCCTCTGTCTCCTGTACTGTCAGCCTTCTTTTCACCTACAAAGGTTATTCGGTATACTGTACATCTGTTAACAGTTTTATCAGGTTGGTAGATCAATTCAACATATTTTTCTTAGGTACTACAAGCTTAGGCCCACTTTAGACTGATGACGGTATACGGTCGTGCGTCTACCGTTGTGAGCGACGGTTGTCTTTTGACACATGGTCAGGAAGTATAGCGGGACACCCGCATAAGACCCACTTCCTTCACTGGAGACGGTTCGCTTTAGACCCAGAAAAAACAACCACAGGTCCCCTGCTCAAGGGTCGCATGACCAGGTGTGAACATTTTCCCTTTTACAGTATGTCTTTGATACATCTGCCAGTATGCTGTACAGAAAACAGCAAAACAGTTTCAGGGCACTCATTACCGTCATGGTTGCCATGAAAGGCCTTGTTCTGTTGTAGGACTGGTCACAGGAGACTGCGACAAGTGAGAGGTAGTCCAGTGTGGCCTCTATGGCAACAACGGGCAGGACGTCGAGGACTGCATCAATCCAGGAGTCTATGACACTCCAGTCTTCCTGATCCACATCAGAGCGAGGCACGAGTTGGGTGGCTCTCAGGTCTGTCAGTCTAACGAGGTGGAAGTCAAGATATTGATGGAAGGCAGGACAACTTGTGGAATTTTGATAGAACCAATAATTTTGTATCGATTCTTTCTGAGACTGATGTACATCTCTAACCTGTACTATCCTGCACGTACTGAGCCTTGGTGATAATGTACCATCCCGCACCCTGCACTATCCTGTACCACCCCCAGCCTTGGTGCTGAAGTTACTTCTCCCACCCTGCACTATCCTGTACCATCCCCAGTCTTCTCCCACCCTGTACTATCCTGTACCACCCCCAGCCTTGATGCTGAAATGCCTTCCCGCACCCTGCACTATCCTGTACCATCCCCAGCCTTGGTGCTGAAGTACCTTCCCCACCCTACACTATCCTGTATGATCCCCAGGTTTGTGCCGAAGTACCATCCCCGCCCTGTACTATCCTGTACCATCCCCAGCCTTGGTGCTGAAGTTCCTTCTCCACCCTGTACTATCCTGTACCATCCCCAGCCTTGGTGCTGAAGTTCCTTCTCCACCCTGTACTATCCTGTACCATCCCCAGCCTTGGTGCTGAAGTTCCTTCTCCACCCTGTACTATCCTGTACCACCCCCAGCCTTGATGCTGAAATGCCTTCCCGCACCCTGCACTATCCTGTACCATCCCCAGCCTTGGTGCTGAAGTACCTTCCCCACCCTACACTATCCTGTATGATCCCCAGGTTTGTGCCGAAGTACCATCCCCGCCCTGTACTATCCTGTACCATCCCCAGCCTTGGTGCTGAAGTTCCTTCTCCACCCTGTACTACCCAGTACCATCTCCAGCCATGGTGCTGAAGTACCTACCCCCACCCTGCTCTATGCTGCACTATCCCCACCGGAGGGCGGTTATATTGGCTATGTAGAAACAGATACTACCCACACAAGTTGACTTTACAAAGGAAGACTTTCTACCATAGCCTGGCCACAGATGGCAGAAGAAGACCTACCTTTTATCCAGACTCCTTCCCGTCCGACAGAAGTGCGGGTAGTTTGAGTCTCCCAAGGCCAAGACAGAGTAGTGAAGATGAGACATTTCCATGTCTTGAGCGCCTAGCATCCAGTCACAAAAGTCTCTGGCATCTGTCGGTGGGACGCCTTGATGGGAACAGGAGATAACTAAAAAATTTTGACCATAGCATGTCCAGATATCAAAACAAGAAGTACCCCTGCAGCACCGCAGAAAGCCAATGGAACAATAAACTAGTTTTTGAATGACAAAATTGTTTTTACTTGCATTGCCTTCTTATAAGAAGGACTACTTTTAAATATTTGACCCACAATTGGACAAAAAAAGCTAGCGTGGAATCCATCCTAGTCTAGCTCCCATTCCTCAGATTACATATTTGCAGAATATTTGGCAGAGGAAACAATCACAAAGCTGTAATAGGCTGGATGGCAGGCTGATAAAATTGCCCTTCACGATAAGATTCTTAAGACAGCCTTTACCATCCCAGAATGTCCCTATACAAATGTAGCTCAACTGGTAGCAGCCTCAAAGTTGAGCTCCTGGTTCCAATTATAGTTGGCAACTGGGAGACCCCAGTTCTAATTCTAATTCTAGTTAGGGCTGCACCGGTCTTTCGGAAGGGACATAAAATTTGGGTCCCATATTCGAGGAGGTGTCTCAAGCACATAAAAGGGGAAGGGCTAGCAACCCCTCCCTGTAAAAATATACCCTGCTACTGAGACCATAAGCACAACAAGGCACGACAAGGGTCTGAATGAAGAAACAAACAAACAAACTTACCATCCCCACTGGTGGATATGACAAGCAGCAGCACACTCTCCTGACTCCAGTCCACTGCACTGTGATGCTGGGCATTCACCAGTCTGGGCTGGAGTCGTGCACCGCTGCCATCTAGTGGCAGGGATGCAACACTGCAGCACCATTTGGGACAAAACAAGCCTTATGTCATACCTGGGCCGCGGTCGGGCTGGTACCTTGGGTGATATGGAATACCCCATGTTGTATTCTATATATAAGTTTCATTAGAATTAGCATCAATTCAAACATGTTTGAAGGCCCAATTTGAACAAAAGACGACGCAAACATTTCACCTTTGGAAGTAAGACTAACAACAAATGTATGATTCAATTGGTGTAAAAAATCACAATCTATTGAAGAATTTATCTTGCAAAAATTACCTATCAAAGAGTTTTTTGGCCACCTCCTCACTACAGCCATATTCGGTACCAAACATGACCAGAACTTGTTTCCCAACGTCTGTGTAGTTCACCAAGTATCTGTCTGCAGACCTGTCAATCATCTTGTCTGTTGCTAGGTTACCTTTGAAATGACAGAGAGAAAATCAGCCTTACTGTCTATTGCCCCTAAATACATATCAAATGTTATATTAAAGACTCATAGAGTTAAGATGAAAAAACATACTCGAACCATGAGGAAATAATGTTTGTTTTGCATAACCGTAAACACTCTTGGCTTTAGGCGTAACACAACAGTTTTGTACAGTAGGTACAAGCTGAGTACGACTGGACTGTGAGGTTTGACCCACTCACACTGGGATTGACCCTGACTTAAATCTTTTCAATATCAAAGTGTGGTGGAATCTTTATTGGGCATTGCTAGGGATTCGAACCTAGAAACTTTAGATTCAACAACCCTAACCACAAGACCATCTTGCCACCACCATTGTAAGACCTGTTGAGATTTAACCCCACTCACCTTCCTGACTTATGAATGCCTCCAGACTGTTGCCTCCATAACTGCTACCTGAGGTGGTGAGCAGTGTGTGCAGTACATACGCTATCAGCAAGGTGGCGCTACACAGGAGGTACAACCACATCCTGACTAGAGCATCTAAAGGAGGCTAGAAAGACATATTTACCCACATAGTGCTAATTTTATCTTATATGCCTTGACTCAAATCTTAACATGTTTGCGGTTGTTTGTTTTCGAGATGTCTGACCTTTTTAACGCAGAATTATGACACAATAAATAAGTTTTATCAACTAAGTTACTGCACTACATGGTTTCAAACGCGAACTTAAAACACAGCGAAAATCTCCTTTCCTTCCTAACGCTCAATAAAATCCCCCCTAAAATGAATTAATTTACAGTAAGAAGCTAAGTAAGTAAATTGACAGAGACAGAAGGCCTACAAGACCGTGAGATTTCTATTGTAATCTCTTATAATAATAATTTTATTTGCAAGTTCTTGCCCGAGGGCTAATTGCAACATGAAACAATACATAGCAAGGGTATACTGTGCAGATAGTGCGAGTTAACAATGTTGACTAGTAGAACACATGGCTATTCTAAAAACTACTACGGAATACAATCTACGCTTTTTGGGTTTGACTTCTTTTTTGGAAGCAGTGGAAGACGAAGTGTCCCACTTTTTTTGGAATGAGTGGGTTTTGGGGGGGGTTAACAAGGTTATATGTCGACCTTTGTCGTTTCTATAAACCAATACAAACGTGTACTCACCTGTTGCAGTATATTACCTCTCTCCTGGTCATTTTGCTCTTTGGACAGCTGGTCAACATGAACTTTCAACTTTGACCCTAAGAGGATCATCCCATTTCACTTGTACAGGTTTGACTGTATACCAATGGCCAGGTGGTCGCTTGTACAGGTTTGACTGTATATCAATGGACAGGTGGTCCTTATGTAGAGGTAGTCACTTGTACATATGGCTGTAATCAATGGTAAGGTGGTCCTTACATGTATATATAGTTGGTCACTTGTTCAGGTTTGACTGTATATCAATGGTAAGGTGGTCCCTAGTATTGGTATAATCATTACCACAATAAGTACAAAAGACACACTGTTGCCATTATCATTTATTCTTCCTGCTGTACAGCAATTGAACTTATTTCTACCTCATAGTAAACTCTCCATATATCCTGCTGTACACTTCATAAAACAGAAAATCTGTGTTCATCAATAATCAACCACAACATAACCCCATAATGTCATAACCTCCAGGATTTAAAAAAAGGTATCCGTTTAGTGAAACAATAAAAAAAGGTGTGGAAGCTAACCGTAGCTTGTACCAAAACAAAATGTTATTGAACAGTAGCAAGAAAGAACCATACAACAATGATAAGAAAGAATTAGAGGCTAAACAACTACTTGTGAACACTTACAAAAAATAGTGACAAGTCCAGAAAAATGAAAGTGCAATATTAAAGTCAAAGTCATGGCTGGACTTACAAAACTTAACTTGCTAGAGAAATCCAGAGAAAGATAATGCTCTTAGGTCATGTTTTGCCATAACTCCCAGCTGTACATTACTCAAATCTTTACATAACCAACTCTATCACAGTATCTTAATTCTAACATTAAGCATCAACTGCTCAGAGACAACCCAAGGGGCCAAAGTGAAACCAGAAGTTCTCGATTTCAAGTTTCAAAATGCAAGAACAGTTGAAAACGTAACACTTACGTACGCCAGTGTCATAAGGCTTGTCAAACAATAACACAGACAGTCTAATTCCAAATATGGGTCACAATTAACCACTTCTATAGTCTTTCCTAGTTCATGTATTTTCAAGTTCAAGAAGTGGTAAGGCTTTACAAATAAAGTCTGCCCCCCATACGGTTTGCAATTTCTGACTTACAGGTAATACCAATTCAAGTCTCTCTCTTGTTTGTTTGAGACCTGCAGAGATTCTCCAAACTAACAATTATAAAGCCTACCCATCTGCATCTAAACTGAGAGAAATCTGTACACCCCCCCCCTGAAATTTACAGGAACATAGTACATGTAAGCCTATTATGATACCACTTAAAACGTTACAATAAATATGATCTCGTTCATCTTGTTTTAATCCATTTTTACAACCCTTCTGCTGCAACATTACAAACACCATTTTTGATGGTCAAGCCTTTTCTTAACACAGTACAGGAAATGTTTTTCATCCTTAAATGTTGCCAAACATACAATGTACACAATGAGTGTTTGAAAAAAAACACTCTTTCTGTGATACCACAAAACTTTCATAAAGAAACCTGTTCTGAGATTATGTTGCTTAGTGCTGAATACGCGAGTCTTTGGATTCTGAAATGACATCTCCTTGGTTAAGCCAGTGTCAATTACTTTACTACATAAGACTCCAAGCTCTAAAGGACATTTTTGGCAGCAATACGACCAGAGTCCTCGTGATCACGGCATGATTTTTAGGGACTGGCCAATGTTCCCATGTCACAGAACCCCCCAAAGTTTGGCGACCTTTAGGCGATTAACAAATTTTGCCAAAGGTCGTCAGCAGTGTGACATTGGCTTTAACTTACATATGAAACATAATACATCCAAATACAGCAAAACAGCCAGATATGACGTTTTACATTTAACCCTCATCCACAACGTCATCAGTTTCTCTGATAAGACATTGCATCCCCTCAACATAGAAAATTGCAATCTTACACTGCCTCGTACTCTACTATGAACATTAACACTTCTTCCCTTATACAGTCACTGTACAAACTTACTTCAGCATGATGTTAGCATTAGCACTTAGTATTGCAAATGAAGATGTAGCAATGATTCCCCTACATCTGTTCATTGGCATGGTAGTCCAGGTCAAATTGGTAGCTTTTCTGTCAGACTTTTAAGACAACAATACATAAATACCTTTGGCCTTTCAGTTAATGCCGCCATGCCATGGGTAGGGGAAACACTGCGATAAGTGAATGCTATGCCAGTCTTTACAGTTAATGTTGCACATGACTTTTCTCAAAATATAATAATATACTCTATGGAATGCCTAAGTACACACTTTCTCTTCCATTACAATTTACATCCATTACCAAACACAAGGGCCTCTTTTTCTTTCTTTTAACAGACCTGCTTTCAACATTCCGACATAATTTGCAAACTGCTAATTTATTCAAGAATAGAACAGTTGCAACTGAACACTATCAGCAGAAACCTATTCCCCAAGCCTGCCTAACATCTTGACTCTTAACCAGTCGTGAGTATGCTAATCAGGTAGGTGTGTTTGGGGTTTGTGGTCCTGCCACTCTTTGTCTTCAGGATGATTGGACAAAACCTAGCAGACTATTGCTCAGGCTAGAGATTCAGATGTCCACATGCATGCAGTGGCGTGCACAGTCTCTGGTTCCCTCTGAAATCAGCTTCTGCCTCGTTTCAGGCAAATGCTTTGGCGTGTCTACAGGACGATGGGGCTCATCAGACTCCCCGCCGTGGTGGTGGGCTGCCCCAGGGTGGGGGTGGGGCCGTTCTGAGACAGGACGTTGACTAGAGCGGGGATGCAGTTGCCTGGAATCAGAGTCCCTGTTTGGAGAGGAGAAAGGAGTTTACCTCTACATGCAAGCATTTGGTTTTCAGAAAACATTCAATTTGTGACTTGCAAATGTGTAAACACAATGTCTGGAAAAACTGGTTTAGATTTAAGTCCCTTTGACAGATGCCACATTCTACCAATCTTATTATCGTGTCACCGAAAGTTACCAACATTTTGTAATGTACTTAACGACCACAGCAAGTAATGGATGACATCTGCACCCTTATTAATTTTCTCCTGATTCAACACAAGAACACAAGAAATTTGTGATCTAACAAAAGAACACAAGACATCTTGTTTTTCCAAAAATACATGTATCAAAAATGGTAAGAAATATTGTGTGATAGCCTTGAGTGCACACTGTAGAAGTGGCAATAGTTCGGTAGTTGTAGAAGTGATGTCACTAGTGTGGTAGCCTTCAGTGTAGTTGTAGTGATACTAGGCTTTTCCACTAGTGTCACTTTCTGCAACTTCTTGAAAGTTGAATACAGGAACAAAAGACTTGTTGGCCATGATTCTGTGTTTTGTCGCTTCAATTCTTGTTACAAGTCTGCAGGAGATTTCATTCTTACATTTACTTGCTGTGGCCTAATGGTATTACGCAAAGAATTGTCAAATACATCCCTATCTATGTGTCATTTTCATACATGTTTCGCTGAAAATGAACTCACCGACAACCTTCTTGCCCTGTTGAGTCTTAATTCTGACCACCTGCATTTTAGACTGGCTGCCCGGCATGGACACCAAAACACTCTCCACTTTACTCCACACCTGCAAAACACCAGTCCAGTTAACCTCAACATACTACTGGCAGTATAATATGTATGAAACAGTAATATGTGTTTGAAGAAAGGACATTTTTAAGCTTTAATGTATGCTTTATTTCAGGGATGTCCCTGTAGCTCAACTGGTAGTAGTCTCATAGTTGAGCTTGTAGTTGAAATTATTTGGTAACTGAAAGACCCCGGCTCAAATCCTGGGCAGGACATCTCGGTTGCAGCTGCACCCGTCTTGTGGAAGGGACATAAAATGGGGGTCCTGTGTTCTGAAAGGTGCCTCAAGCATGTTTAAGGGGAAGGGCTAGCGACCTGGTGTGTTACGCCATGAGGCGCTTTACCAGGTTTTCAATACAAACAGACAAACAAACAAACAAACGTACAGAGTAGTGATGAGAGTAACTCTGGTCTTACTTGAAGCACTGAGCCAGAAAGGACATGGTAGGTTCTCCGTCGCAACCCAATCTCACAAGACAGACCTAAAGACACTCGCTTGCAGTTTCCCCTCCTGGCAAATGGATAAAAATTATTCAAATATGGAACCATTACAGCTATCTATTAATGCTGCCTAGAGTACAACATCGGCAGCAAATCACAAATAACATGGAGGTATCATAAGCTTCATCAGTTTGTACATTTACAGCTTTCTTAAGAAGTGTTAAGAAGTTAAATCTGTACATACTAGACACATAAGTCAAGGTAGATGTAGTAAGATACCACATTCCTATATCACTGTATTTGTATTTCTTTCTTTTATTCATTCATTCATCATACTTTTCTTTTGGAAAGTTATGTGCTGTCTTGAAGTACACTTCAGCCAAAATTATTTTCAACTTCCAAATGAATTAATGAATAAAACATCCATTGTCATCACTTGACCACTGCTCTGACCACTATTAATTCCCCATTTTGATTGGCTGATTGATTGATTGATCTGTACTTACCAGTAGGCATGACTACATTGTGCCAGGGAGGAGTTGTACTGAGACACCCAGTGAGGCTCCGCTTCATCAGGGGTCACCTAAGGACACATATTTAAAAAATAAATGTTCAGCTGAGACTGCTGCTCAATGTTGTAAAATGTACATGTAAGGAAGCTCTGACATCCTTGTTTTAACTTATCAAAGGGAAAACTGTTACAAGAGATTTGGACAGCTATTGATATAAAAACAAGAACCTAGAACTAGAATGATTGACACATACAATTTTCGACCATAGCAACATTATATCTGATATTATATGGCTACTCAAAAAGATCACAGGCTATTAGAGAATATCATTATGCTGGAAAAATAAATCCCCCTGCTTTCCAGATGTAGAGTCAAACCTGGATTCAGCAACCACTCAAGGGACTGAGGGAAAATGGTTGCTGAGGACAGGTGGTTGCTGAAGTCTATGTAAAAATGGACAGAACTGTTTTGATGCGGCTTGTGACTGGAAGTGGTTGCCTGTGCCAAGTGGTTGCTTGACCTGGTTTGACTGAGTGTATAATTGTTCTAAATTGAAGCAGTGATTTAAAAAACAGAACATCTTTTCAGATACTAATGATAAATCAAATGAAAAGACATTAGGTATGAATAATTTTGATGAATAAACTTATATATATATATATTTAGTGTAACAAAATTTACTGTAAACAGTACTTTCCTAGTTCACACATGACTGAACGCTACCTGCAGGTTTCACTTCCTGGTTGCATCCAAGTCGGAACTCTCACAAAATACACCTGTATACAACTCACTATTCTACTCTATTTGGATACAGACTTGAACACATCTCTTGAAACAAACATTTTTGAGGGAAACAAGCACTTTTCTACAGCGTCACAGCCAAATGTTTTCGTAAACATACATGGTGACCTTGTTATGTCATCTGAGAATATTTGCATAGGACTATACCATTATCAAGGAAGCGGGAAGGGGAAGTCAGGCTTTTATGAAAATGTAGTTTTTCAACATAAAAAGGATGTTATGGACGTATAAGCATGAAAAATGTGACATATAATGTTTTAAAAGCAGAAATAAGTGTGAACAAAAGGAGAAAAAATATTTCCCAGTCCTCATTTTTGAAGTTCTTAGATGTGTTTTTAAATGTTGTGGAGTGTAATAGCCTGCACAAACATTTGACATGTGATCGACATCCTCATACATTATGTCTATGTTATGTTGAGCAGGGTTTCAGACCAGGTAAGAATTTGTAAGGTTGTACTTTGAATTCGTGCATAATATGGACAAATGAAAATGTTGCAGACTAAAATTCAAGTCGACAAAAAAAGGAAGTTCTGCCACAATCATTTTAACATTCCTTGGCCTTTGAAAACAAAAGTAAAAAGCACTGTGAGCTCTATACTGCACTCCAGCATAGCCACAAGTGAAAGTGACATATTATCTATTACGACTATGCAAGAACTGAAGGGTTGTCTTGTCACTGGCCAGTGTGTCCAGACAACTTGGACTGGTGGCTGAGCCCCTTAACCGGCAGGGGCTATCCTACACTGTGTGCGAGCACATGTAGAATGCCATAGTCTGGTTGGGCCAGCACGGGCAACCGTGTGGGCCCGAGATCTTGGTTAGTCACCAGTCCAAGTTGTCTACACAACTAAAGAAGTTGCACCACGCTTATACCCAGCTCACAACACTATGAACAGACTGGAAACTTCATATTTCAAACTGGAAACATGCAAAATCTAATTTGTGACACATAGCTGGAAACTTGCTTAAGTTTTCCAACTTATAGTTTTCCAACTTAATTGATAATATCACTCAGTATTGAATGATCTTAAAACTTATGTCGATGAAGTCTACACTTAGTAACAACTACAAAATGTAGTGCCACTAACAAGATTTTCTCAGTGAATCCTTTAAAATCATGACCTAAAACTGGTTAATAAACAGTAAACTCACTTTGTATGACTGATAGTGATTGATTACATCTTAAATTTTACACATTCCATGTGGCATTGAATGGCCAAGACTTCGGGACACGAGATCAAGAGGTCACAGGTTTGATTCCTGGCAGTCCTGGCTAGATGTTGTGTCCTTGGGAAAGGCACTTCCTCACTCCACCCAGGAGTACAAATGGGTACCTGACTTCGGTTGAGGAGGTAAAAGGATGTGGAAGGAGAGGGTTGGGCCCCCGCCTTCCAGTACTGTGCCCTAGACACAGTGGATAACAACCCACGACCCAACAGCCTCAAAAAGGCAATGAGACTACCTTAAGTTTACCAACCTTTTTTACTCCTTCAAACTGTACTGTCTAGTAAGTGCTCTTACCTTCTTGTACTTTTTCTTGATGTTCTCCAGGTTTTCGTTCTTCATCTGTTGGCCAGTGTTGGGCCTGTGCACGCCGTACAACTTCCGCCTGCCGGACACAGCCTTCACCAGCACTGCCATGCACTTCATGTTCCGAACCTGATCAACACAAGTTAAACTTAAAGGCAAACAGTTCTTTTTGTTAGGGCCCAAAAATAGAAATTACAAAAATGCTGAAATCTTTATAGTAGTGACATTTACCAACATTGTTTAACAAATTTGCATAATAACTTCATACTTTTCGGATTCTAAAACCGGGCAAAATCGTGCCGTACGATGATCCCATTAGTTTCGCGAGTCTACACTAACCCAACAACAGCATTCATCAATTTTCAGTGAGTTCTCACATCACAACAACGTCATATTTTTGCATCATGGACGTTGCTATACATTGTGATAGTGTTGTTTGAACTAATCATGTATAGAAATGACTACATATATTGATTGTCAAAATCCGATTTGTCGGACCCTAATAAATATTGCTTGGGTTTCCTTTAAGGCCATGTTGATTTGATTCTATGGATGACATCCTCCAGGGACCCAAAAACTGATGCAGGCGTGCGAATTAAAAAAAAGTTGTCCCCCCAAAAAGTTGCCTGCATTATGAAATCTACATGGTCAGGAAGGATGAACAAAACTAAACACAGAGTATGGTACACCGAATAATAGATTCTTCATTTTCGTTCTTTCATATCTTCTCCTTTGACTATGGCGTCCAGGCCATTAGTTTTCATTTTCCGAAATATTCTTTTGCAATTTACAGCACATACTTTCCCATTTTGTAGCTGCTTTGTACGACTTACAGTATGGCTGAAAACTTCTTTCTTTTTGTTGGAAACGGACAAAAATTGATGCGCGTGCAGATGTGATCAGCAGAGAAAGCAGTTTTTGGTATGACCAGTGCCCTTTACAAAGGACATGACAATCACTCAACTTGTACAAAACCACATTTATTTTTTATTTAGTTTTCTTCTAATACTGTGTAAGGAACCAAGCACACAGTTTGTGCAGCTCACGTGGTAGCAAACCTCTACGGTAGGGTAAATTCAATCATGTGCTTAAGGCGTGAACTTTCCCTCCACTGACCTGTTTGGAGAGGTAGAATCCTTCCTCATACTGCACAAGTTCCCGGTACATGTCTAACGCCTCCTTCCACGAGACTCCTCTTTCCACACTTAACTGTGTGGTAAATACAGCAGAGAAAATGAGCAAGACATTTCTAACAAGCACACATGCACATGTGAGTGTTGGCCTATATTTCAGATACAATGTACTTCAAACTTTAGAGCGAACATTGGAACATTCAATCAATCTCTAGAAAAACTGACGTGTCTAAAATGCAGAAAGAAGGGCATTTGGGGCACCATTGTGCTTCTACTATTTCCTTCAATCAACTTCTACTGCTTTAGTTTCTGGCATTGTGTAGATGGCAATCTTCAAATTTTGCTGCCAGTTTTAGTACAATACCGTCACATATCATACACATTATTGACAGACTTAACAACAACCATTACTTCAAAGACACTAGTGGTTAAAGAACATTTTGAATGCTAATCAAGCAGTACTGAAATGAGAAGAATGAAAGGGTCTTACAGTGTGCAGTTCCACTAGAGCCTGCTGGGAGGCGCTGCTTCCCTTGAACCTCTTGGTCTCCACAAGCCTGACGTGATCGCCGCCTGAACCCAAGTCTGCTCAAAGACAAAGCAGAAAACAGAGACAACTATTAATATCGACAAAAATGTGACAAGACAGAACTGATAAAGCCAGTACATTCATGACTTTAGTACTCAACATTTGCTGTGAAACTGTAAATGCAGAAATGTTTGCGGGGATTTAATTTCGTGGTAGGGACAAAATGGAGTGTTCGCGGTGGTTTTGAGTTCGGGTTTGAAGCAATAGTAGCACTACAGTCATACAATGGAACGGCTTTTCGTGTTGGTTTTATGTTTGTGGGAAAAGTTCACCGCGAAAATCGTGAACATAAAACCACCATGAACATCTACAGTACTGCATAATTACTGTGTAATTCAAAAAGCAGTCGTCCTCAATTGAGGTGAAGCTTTACGCTTTTTCAAGTAGCTAGTGGTAGTAGTGCAATGTGGCTTTACTAGGGCTGCAAAGTCAAGTATAATGAGATGGTTTTAATTTTTATTAACTATTTCAAAGAAGAATCAAACTAGTGGCTCAGTATCAGTGGTGATGTTGCAGAGGGAATTACTCCCATGTACATGTAAGGAACTACAATCAAGAAAGTAAAATTAAAGAAGTGAAAACAATTTCAAGACTCTACTGTTCATGCATCAATTATTCAGTCATACGGGTTACTTTGGACAACTTTTGTCTTGAAAATGTCTTGTGAGAATTGTTGCCTAGAATAATATTAGAAAAAGCACCAGATATGACATGCAGTTCATAACCGCCTCAAACAGGTTCACAAAAACGTTAGAAACGACTGAACAATAGCCCACCGAGGATGCCCATGTCGTATCTGCCGTCCCGCCGCGCCCTCTGGATGACCTCGTGTAGCGTGTCCAGGAAGTATGCGAACAGACCGTTCTGAAGATTCACCGTCAGACCCAGGATTCTGTTCAGGAACTTGGGCATGCTGTTGTAATCTGAAAGTAGGAAGTCAACAGCATACCGTAAATCTTGAAACGTTTGCTGTCGTTTTATTTTCATGGTGACCTCTCCACCTAGAACTGGGGTCTCCCAGTTACCAAGTACTGTAATTGGACCCAGGAGCTAGGGACATCACTGCTTTAGAAAGCACCACCATTAAAATCAAAGGGTTCTCCAAACTGGCCAATTTTTCAACCAACGTAGGTCATACATGTAGGTCTTTAGCCCTGCTACAACTTGCTTAAGCTGTGAATGTTCAAACCTCACCTTTGTCTAAATTGGGAATGTTGAGTCTCTCGTCCATGCTGACTAGCCCTACTCCTATCAAACCATGTAGGATATCTGCAACACAAAGCAAAGAAGGCAATCAGAGATGGCAGACTTAACGTCCTTATCCACACTGTCCCAGACACACACACACAGAAAAACACACACACACAGAAAAACACACACTCAAAAACACACACATACATGCGCCAAAAATAGTTACAAGCAACTGGATAAAATTTTGAAACAGTCAGACATTTCAGATAGCATCCGCTATCTTTCGTCAGTGACTAAGGGACACATACATGTATTAACACGTACAACAAACAACTAAAGACACACATACATATAAGAACATATACAACACACACACACACACAAAAAGAAAACAGACAATACATGCACAAAGTCACTTTTTCCCTTTACAAAGTATCATCCCTGAAAAGACTGCAAAATGTCATGTTGCAGTAAAATGAGAAGGATGGTTGCTGAGCCACAGCAAGACTCACCATGAAAGAAGTTTCCTTGGTAGTCATCAGGAGGGGGTGCAATGGGAGGTTCTAACCCAACAACAGCCTTCATCACTGCCTCCAGAGCTGTTCTGCCATACTGAAGAAAAAAAGACAAGCGTTATACACCAATAGTGAACACCTAGGCCAAGGAACTGACTTATCACTGAACGATTGTACACTTAATACACATTTAAAGAACTTTAAGCTTCTGTCACATAACTGCCCATGGCCTCCCGACCTTCTCCAGACCATGGTTGGGAGTTAAGCCCCTGTCACACATAGCCGACCATGGTCTCCCGACCTTCTCCAGACCATGGTTGGGAGTTAAGCCCCTGTAACACATAGCTGACCATGGCCTCCCGACCTTCTCCAGACCATGGTTGGGAGTTAAGCCCCTGTCACACATAGCTGACCATGGCCTCCCGACCTTCTCCAGACCATGGTTGGGAATAAGTCATAAGCAAGGTCATCTGTGGTTGGTAGTTCATGAGCTCGGCTACTCATCTTTTACAGTCGTCAGAGCCAGCCCGCTATGAATTTTGACAAATCAGAGTCAAGAAAGTCATATTCTTTATCAATGCAATCAGAGGACCGAACTGGAGCTAGAATAGGATGGATTCCAGGCTACTCCAAATCAAGCGCCTACGTTGGATGGGGAGTAGTTGGGAGCAAAGTCGTGGGAAGGTTCTGAATGTGTGACAGCAGCTTCAGAGGATATGCAAGGTTTGAGTGAGACTGAACAGTGAAGCTTACTTTTGTGTCAATGTTGAATCTACTGAGGTCCCTGGCCTCTCCAGCCCTCCTGTCACCATGGGTAAGGGCACCCTAGAAATAAACCATGAAGAACGTTACACATGATGTCATCCATCCAGATGCTTGAGTTTACTGTCATCTTGCGCATCTTACTACCTGGATGTCTAAACTTCATTGACATATCAAGTTGTCATATCAATCTTTACAAGCTCTATGGTTGATTTTAACATCTATGATACAATTCTTGGAACAACAAAAAAGATCACAAGTCTACAGCACTTGTGTCAGATAGCTGAAGAAGACCAAGTGATTCCGTTGAAAATTCTGGTCAGTCCAATTCTTTGAGTTGAAGCATAGCTTAATTTTCATTAAAATTATAAAGATGTCAGTGTTTTTAAATCAATCAAAGTGAAAAGAAAGACATACCAGACTTTCCAGCCTTTTGGCCACAATAGAGGCAAACCTCCTCTCTCCTGCTAGCTCCGAAATCAGGAACATGTACTCTGGTGCATAAACCTGGTTAGAACGGTGTGTACGGCCTGGAAAATAAACAAACAGACAAGAAAATAATGAGTAAAGCATTCTAAATCCCTAGCACCAGGCTACATATGCACAAAAACATCTTAACCATTTGCCTAATGTTTTAAAGTTGCATGCAATATTTTTGTTTTATTACTAGCCAGTGGTTACAAAAAGAATTGAAATAGACCTTCATGTACTTCATGTAGAAAGGCCAACACTTGCAAGCAAATTTGTGTCTTTAACTTTAATCATTTTAAGAAGCTTCTGTTGCCATATGGTACCAAGTGGGAAAATGCATTATACAGAATCAGCAAGAAACTCACAATAATGAATAAAACAAGAAAATATTTCACAAAGGTATGAGATCTTCAATTTCTTGTTTAAATTCCTTTATTATAACAAAATGTAAAGGGTTTAAGGAGGGATAATCCTTATATGTGATTATGAATTTAAAACTGTTTCATTGAATTTAAAACAATTTCATTGGTGCTCTGTACAACAAGAGCAAATAAATAAATAAATAAATAAATAAACAAGGCATAATTCAGCCCATGGCTGCCAGTCCAATAAACCATTGATTGATTGATTGATTGATTGATTGATTGATTGATTGATTGATCAACTGATTGATTGACTTACCAAACTGCTGGATGGCCCTGTCGGCGCTCCACGGCAGCTCCAGGGTCACGTGCACGCGGCGGCGCTGGTTCTGTACACGCTTGTCCGCCTGCAGAGAAATCCCCGAGCTGGCAGCCTCCGAGATGATGGCAATATTCTATGGCGGGAAAACATGACACAATCAGAAAAGATCTTCTACAAGACCTAAAATTTCTAGGGCTGTACATGTGTACCAGTACTCAGTACCTGAACAATATCATGAAAATCATTTAGGTACAGGTCCAAAATACCGGAACATCGATGTACACATGTACCAGCACTGTACCTGAATAGACTTACACTAAAGTACATAACTTGTTAACATATGTACATGTATTTTGTTACTAAAAATTGTTATGTCTACTTAATGGTGAAAATTTAGAACTGGAGAAAGATTAAAACCTTGTATGGACATTAAAATCAGCACCATCTACTTTGATTTGAGATGCGTTTCTCTGCATAAGATACATGGTGTCTAAATAAACATTATAAGAAAGTTGTGTAAAGTGCTTTTCTATTGAGGACACAACGTCTAGCCGGGAATCAAACCTATGACCTTTTGATCTCGTGTCTGCTCACAAAACCACTCTGGCATTCAACGCCTCATCATGTCTCGGGTAAGATTCCATTTTAGTCTGAGGTAAGAACGATAACCACAAACGACTGATACCTTTTCCCCGTCCATGAAGCGTTGCTTCTCTGTTAGATTCAGGATCTCTAGTGGAACGTCTGACGCACTTCTGGACTCGTAGCAGATCATCCCTTCATCGTTGCTCACCACACGTCCTTTCCTGCCCGTCATCTGCAATCAAGGTATCGTTTAATAGTGGTTACATCCCTATGTTCTGACACCCCTTAACGGTGACCCTAATCCTTACATAGGGGTGTCAGGACATAGGGGCACTGGAATATACATGTGTGGGGGTGTCTGAATATAGGGCTGTACCTGAGTTGTATGATTCTCATTTTAAAAGAGGGCCAGGTAAATGACATGATTACTAAAATCTTGCTTGCTTGCTAAAATCACTGGTCTAAAAAATGTGACAACAAAGTTTGAACCAGTTCTGTTCTTCTATCAAGGAAGTATTCAGCTGAATACAACAGTAACAAATCTGCTGTTAAGGTAAATGAGGGAAAACCTAGAATATGGGCTGGCCATCATGACTTTTTTCTACCCCCAGCTCTTATTTTTGTTCCATTTATGTTTTATAAATTGCTTTTAAAGTGTGTGAATCAATCAAATCAATAAAAAACTCTCTCCTGTGAGGAAATGGACAGCTTACCTCAGCCACATTCTCTGGCCCACCCAGGTCATCAATAAGTTCATCCAGGGTGTTTGGAGGAAGGATCCCTCCCAGCTTCTCTATCCTGTCCAGAAGTTCCCTCTTCATGGCCTGAGCCTGGTCAGCTGCGTCCATGCTGCTGAACAGAGGGGCTACACAGGACAAAACAACACCAGTGGTCAGCTGTAGTGATGCTGAAGTATGGAATAGAACCAAGCATTTTGAAAAAAAATAAAATGTGACCCACATCCCTGAAGGGACCTCGGGTATAATCTTTGGCTGTTCCTGCAACTGCACGGCGGCCTCGCCACGGCACACATTTTTGGCCAAGCACACCGGGTCACCCCTACTCTTCTCAATAAGTGTGTTGGGTACTTTTATGTGCAAAGGTGTGACGCTTGAGGCTTATGCCCGAAGCTCCCTCATACACGGGGCCGCCAGCTTTACGTCACCATCAAAAATGACAAATATCAGTCAACTATGAAGACCTCCGAGTCCTACCC
The DNA here is from genome assembly GCF_035083965.1 of Branchiostoma lanceolatum. Lineage (NCBI taxonomy): Eukaryota > Metazoa > Chordata > Leptocardii > Amphioxiformes > Branchiostomatidae > Branchiostoma > Branchiostoma lanceolatum. The sequence goes on along the minus strand of NC_089722.1, from coordinate 20,847,679 downwards.
ACAGTAAAGAAGAGAAAAATTGTGGTGCCCCAATGGCCAAAGAAGCAGAAAGGCCAAGGGATAGCTGAGATGAGGTCAGTTGTGCTTATCCTGCTTTTTCATCTTTTACATCTGCTTGGAGATTAATGTAACCTACACCTTGGACAGTAACCTGATACTCTGACTTTGGAATAAAAACACACTTAAAAGTCATATCCACTTACTGGAGTCTATCTTCGACTGGGATGCTGCGTTAGCTATGGCTGTCTTCCTCAGACTGTTAGCAGACTTGGGTGTGGAGCTGTTGGAACCATCTAGGCTTGCTGGGTCCAGAGACTTGCTCTTCTTCAGCTTCTTTGGCTTGGACTTTGCTTTCTCCTTCTTTGGTGGTCTTTTGTCCATTCTGCTCAGCCAGGGGTCTGTGGAGAAAACATAATTTTTCATTTTGGGGTGGTTTAATATGCAGTAGACAGAAAAAAAGGAGTTTTTATCTTTCTTAATTCAGTTTTCCAAATAGATAAACAGAAACAAAGAATAGCATGGCAGGTTACAACAGGACACAGTTGTTTTTATCTTTCTTAATTCAGTTTTCCAAATAGATAAACAGAAACAAAGAATAGCAAGGCAGGTTACAACAGGACACATGAAGTACCAGAAAAACTGGTTTAATGGCGTTTACTTTTTTCCTTGGACCTTTGCCCCAACGGTAAGATAATGACCTACCATCTTCGTCCGATCCTGCCCCAAACGGGTTAAAGTCGTCGTCTTCGTCAGAAGAACCGTGATTCGGCGAGAAGAAGTCGTCCTCGTCGCTGTCCACGTTGTTGTCAGAATCCGATGTGGATGAGTCTGAGTCGCTGTCAGAACCGCCGGATGCTTTGTTGTCCATCTTCCCTTTCTTGGAGGACAGCACTGATAGAGGACTGGTGTCTGTAAGGAAAGGTTATACAATTATTTGAACGGTTTCATCAGAATGGTCTCTCACAGGGCAACAAAGTTCTTTCAATGAGTTATTACCAAGCTGACGTTTAGGTGACCATCTGTCACCTTAAGCTTCCTCGAGGCAATACCGACTGATTCAGCTAGGTGTCGCTGCTGCAGTGTGAAGAACACCGTCCCCAAAATAACTGCTTTTATATCATTCCTCATCATAGTTCATGACCGGACTGAAGGAGAAGTAAAACTAGTCGGTATTACGCTGAGGAAGGTTAATACAACTTGAATATGATTACATTAAAAATCTAATGATTACAACTTGATTAGGACCACGAATTTATGGTAAAATGCACTGGAAAAGTGTCACAGATTTGTGAAAAGTTTACACCCTACCACCTGTGCAATGGCCTAGTAGGTAGCGTTCGCCTTACATACGGTAGGTCGTGAGATTGATCGCCGGGCGGGTAATACCAAAGACTAAAAATGGTACATACTGCTTTCTCTGCTTAGCATTTGGGAAAGAGTATGGAAGTTAAACACGCATCATTACCAGCGGACCAGCCCCCTGCTGTAGTGACCTGCACAATTGTGTGGCCCAAGGGCTACAGAAATGGAGATGGGCGCCACCCCTATGCGTCTCATCAAGGCGTCTGGGATACTTTTTTTTTACACCCTACCTCTCTTCCTCTTCTCCCCAGGAATGGGGGTGTTGTCAGGACTGCTGCTTCGGCTGCTGCTGCGGCTGAAGTCCAGACCAAAGATGTCCGACAGCCGCCTACGGTCAGGCGCCGGGAAATGCTTCTCTATCAGTGTCTGAAACACTCCCCTGGGGCAACAATTACACCAAACCGTTAGTCATTTCATAAGTGTTAGTCATGAGGAAAAGACCAGGGAAGGTCTGCGTGCCGTTTTCTGTGAGGCGTAGGGAGTTAACTGTAGCCAGCTTTCTTTAATTCAACATAACATTATTTGTGCAGCGTAATTGGTTGCTTTAATTCTACGTAGCACGTTAGTTACTATTCTGAATGCACCATCATTGACCAATTATTCGTACTGCAATTAAGAACAGCCAGAAAGTCCGAAAAGGAGCATCCAGTTGTGTCAGTATTCACAGGCTAGTTTTACTGCACAGTCCATGAATACAATGGAGTAATCCAATGAAATAGTTCCCAAAAGCTTTCTCGATAATAAGTTAAGTCACTAATTGTTTCCAGTCTTCCTGAATTTACCGTTAAACGTTGCCAGGGTCCTCTCATGCAGACCCTCAGCAACAAATGGATCATGCATAAGCTTAAGAAAACCATAAAAATCACACTTTAAGTCTGTTGTTCAATTTTTTTCCAAACCAAAAAAAAAAATAGGCCCCCTACTTTGCGGTGGAGACAAAGTCGTTGAGTTCCCCGCCCTGATTCTCCAGCTCTTCTAAAGTCCTGGCTTCTCCAGTAGACTGTAGACCAATTACGATGCACTGGAACATAAACAGACAGACCAAGCCTTTAGAAAAACAGACCAATGCTTTAAAAACTATTCAGACTGATCCCCTCAATTGAATGGATATGTTTTTCCTGGAATTATTGTAGAGTGAAACATGTTTCCACAAAGCACAGTGGTAGCATCCTAACTACATAGCTTCAAACAACGCTTGCAGTTGGATGTACAAATGTTAGGTATGACAGGTCGTTCAGTGCAATATAACCAGCTGCTGCTGTGCCATGTGTCCTGGTGTATTACACCGAAAGGCAGTTATACCAGCTATACAGATACAGGACTCAAGCTTTCCTTTCCTTACTACTGCAAAAATTTATCTTTTCACTACAATTCCCGGTGCAATGGCCTAGTTGATAGAGTGTTCGCCTTGCACGTGGTAGGTCGTGAGTTCGAACCCCGGCCGAGTCATACCAAAGACTTTAAAAATGGTGCATACTAGTACTTTCTCTGCTTAGCACTCAGCATTTGGGCAAGAGTATGGTAGTTAAACGCACATCATTACCAGAGGACTAGCCCCCTGCTGTAGTGACTTGCGCAAATGTGTGGCCCAAGGGCTACAGACATGGAGATGGGTGCCACCCCTATGCGTCTGGGTCACTAACTTTAACTTAACTACATCGCCATACCTTGCCACTTTTGACGGCCTCGCGGGCTATCCTGACAGCGGGCTTGACCTTGGAGGCGATACAGAGGTACTTGAAGAAGCGCTGGTGTGCGGACCAGAACTGGCCCCACATTGACTTCCTCATGCGATGCTCTGCGTCGATCAGCTCTGCTGCCTTCTGGAAGTACTCCCTCGCATCGACCCACTGGATAGAGAACATACATACATGTATCCGTACTTAGTCTAGTGACCTCCATGCAAAAGTGGAGGTTTTGTTTTTCATTGTGTTCATTTGTGTGTCCTTCTGTCTGTTATTGTGTTAACACAATAACTCTAAAAGACCTAGGTGGATTGTCTTTGATATTTGGTATGTGGGTAAGTCTAACACAGGCTCTCACGGTAGTATACACTAAAAGACTATTATCGGAGGTCAAAGTTCAGTTCAGTTCATCCTCTTTTTAGAGGTGACACAAGTGTTTCCACAAGTTCCTGTCGCACATGACAGATCGAAGTTCCTCATCTTCAAGGCCAACATCCTCTTCGATTAATTTCTTTTTGTTTCTTTTATGTCACAAAAAGACACATATTATTACTTGTATTCAAAGTCTTCTGTCTCACCAGTTTGACTGCAGCATCGTACATCGTGATGAACTCGTCCTCCAACGGGATTTCTTCAATCTTGAAGGAGACTCCGGTGAAGCTCAGCTGCCGGGCCATGTACATTCCACGCAACTTCATATCCATGGCAACAATCTCCATAGCACCCACACCCCTGTGAGTGAAGGGGAACAAAAAATTTAGATACTGAAAATTCAATTGTTTTTGTGATGACTTAACTTCGATACGAGAGAGAAAAGATTTTTTTGCAGCATTTTAAATGCGAAGTTGAAACAATTCTGTAGTACAGTAGCGATACAATAGAAACGGATATTTGGTGTGTCATATTTTTTTTATGGCAGAGAGGTCACAGCAAAAATAAAACCACTGCAAACATTTTAAGATTTACAGTACGTTTCTAAAGGACACTGCTTATTTCTACTGTTCACTTTGTAATACAAAACATTAGAGACAAAAAAAGCATCACTTCTTTTTACAATTAAAAATTCAGAATTTGAGGAGTTTTGTGGTGCAGATTTCTTTTATCACGATCAGTGGTAAACTATGTTCATTTAGATTTCGTGAACTAGTAGTTAAACATTATACGTTTAATACATAAAATACAACATCATCTACTGGCAAAATATGGTACCCAATTTTGGTGGAACACAGATAAGTTACCAAGTATCTGTGATTAATGAAATTGTAAACAGTACAATACACATGGACCACAAGCAGCTGTTGTTGGTGTCGTGGCCCACACACAAAACAATCTCTTTTGAAATTAAAAGCCGAACATTAAAGACAATGTTAGAAAGATGAGTACCTTCTTTCCACAGCTTGAATGAAGTCGTTAAATTCCCTAAATGGTGTGCCCTCTCCCCAGATTCCCAGCCGAGACATGTACGCCATGTTCTTTGGTTCTGAGGCTCCTGTGGTAAACAAACAACAACAACAACAATATTGACTAGTCTGTTTAGGCTCTTCAAAAAATCAAACACAAAGAGTGGAGGCAGAATAAATGTTTAGCTGCAATAGCTTTCCCTGATATGATGCAATGTACCTGAAGTGATTTCTAGTTGAAGCAATGCAAACCACTGAATGTACAATGGTTCTACACATAGTTGTAGCTGTGATACTGCTGGTGGAATGCTTGTAGGCTGTGTAAGTAATCTTCCCCTCACTTGCCCCGTTTTTAGGAATCAAGTGCGTAATTTTATTGGATAGAAATACAGAATGCAAACTGTAAGAATTAGACTAGTTCATTCATTTTCCTAGGGAGCTAATTTCATGGTGAAAGGGGAAACCTTTTTTTGTGGGCGCTTTAAGTTTATGCATGGTTGAGGCAATTCTAGTACAGTAGTACTACTAATACATTGGAAATGCATATTCATGGTGCTATGAATTTGCAGAGAGGCCACAGCGAAAACCATATAAACAAGGTTGGCCACCACGAGGCCCAAAACCAACCTTAACCATCAGGTCCACAACACCTTCCAACATGCAAAATATCATAATGATTGTAATCCATCCAGAGGTTCTTAAGATATTGTGCCGGACATGCACGCACACACACGCACACATACAGACCAAAAATACACCCCAATTTTTCATGGATGCAATAAAACCACTGCAAACATTTCAAGATAGATAAATGAAAATTTACAGTAGCATGTGGCATGTGCGGTGAACACATGTACAGAACAGTTCAAACCTGTGGCACTAGCATAGACAATTCTGGCTTTAGGCAGCCTGTTCTGCAGCTCCAGTACAGTAAGGCCAGTTTTGGTGGGTTTGGAGGATCCTACAGGACACAAGTTCTTCGCCTTGTGACATTCGTCAAACACAATCTGAAGCCTAGTCAAGGGTGATAACTTCAACACATCACATAGCAACACACACATAGCTGACCATGGCCTCCCAACCCTCTCCAGACCATGGTTGGGAGTTAGTTGTAAGCAAGGTCATCTGTGGTTGGGCGTTGGTCGGCAAGGTTGCTTACTAGTCTTTAAGATTGAGGATGCCCCTACCATACTGTACTGCGAGGAGTTCCACTCAACAATTATACTACTAGGAAAAAAACATATTTTTGAACACCTCAAGGGATTAATACTAGTTTTAGAATGGTAGCAAGTATTCTGAGTGACCACTGAACTCTGTGTTTCTATATAATAAAAGTATTTGGCAATGGCCAACTACATATTTTTGAAAGCAGGTTCATGTTCAATTGCAGCGAAAAGGATACGACTCCATCAAAGTCCTCCCCGCACCAGTGCAGGATCTGCTGCATCCTGGTACGATACTTGCCGCTACCCTGGCTCTCACCAATCAGGGAAGAGTAGGTGGCAAACGTGACGCCTTTCTTCACCCCGCCATTCTCCTTGGAGGAGATCTTGGCGTGGTACTTAAACTGGAATAAGAAAAGAAAACAGAACAGCTTTGATTTTCTATGTATGAAAAAAACAAACAGAATACTGTTAAAAAAATGATTACTGTACATTCAGTTATTTCTGCAGGAACTTAATTTCAGCAGTAGACGGGGAAAAGACGTTTTCAAGAAGGTAGAAGGGGCAAGGACGAGCTTGTGGTTGGGACAATTCCACACTACAGTTGAAAATGCTATTTTTGGTGTCATCAATTCACAGTGTTTTAAGTAAATGCAAGTAAAAACTACCTATGATACTACTTTGGGTACAATCTACCTACATCGCTGATATCTTTTGGCATTACTCTACATTGTCATCAGTAAGCACAAAATTGTATACGTAATTGGCGGAGAAGTGGTAAAATTTTGATTATATTGCCCACCTTGTTCAGTGAGTGAACTGACACTTTGGCACCGATATCTTTCAAGTCTCTCTCTGCGTCCACCTTTAGATCATTGGAAACACTCAACCTGCAACAAAAAGTAAGAATTGAAGTTTGAACTAACTTTTTAAATGTTTTTCATGATGGTTGCATACGAAATAAAGCCGATGTTGAACATATAGATTTTCTCCTGAAGTTGGCCACTGTCACAAGAGGTTCAAACTGCAAATGTTAATCAACTTATGTCATACTTGCACCACGATAACATAAAATACGGGTGCTCGATTCCATATTTTACGGTATCACATAGGCTTCCATCATATAATTCGAACACACTTTGCGTGTATCGCTGTCAAAAATCCAAATACCATATTCGGAAGGATTTGGAATTGATGTTCTTACAATTTTTGTTCAGACACCAAATTTTCTCAACTGCTGGTGCATCATGCATTGAAATGCGTGCTTTTTAGGTGGGTATGACCTTCCAGGGTCAAATCCCCTCTGACCTTCGGCTGTTGTGCCATCCAGCCTGCGGTCAGCCTGGTATCTTTGGTGATACGGAATGAATGTTGTATTCTCTACATACACAACATGTCAACACCCTAACACTTACCATAACGATCTCTTCCTTCCCAGGAGGTAGTTCTCGTAGATTATCCCCGCTATCGTTCTGCCTTTCCCCACCCCAGCGCCATCACCTGAGAAAGAAATTGCACAAGGTATAACAAGTGGAACATTATATAAAACCTGAAGGAATTACAACAAAATACAGACTTTTGACCCTACAAAGTGAAATGTATGACAAAAGGGACTTGGAAGTTGGAAGAGTTTCTTTTTCCAATATGCTTTCCTGGAGCAATGAGACAAGGTAAAGCAGCTATTCTCTACTGAGGTGAAGCATGACGCTTTTTCAAATAGCTAGTGGTGCAATGTGGCTTTGGTATGGCTTGCATATATATCCAAGCACACCGGGTCACCCCTACTCTTCTCACTAAGTGTGTTGGTTTCTCTTAAATGCAGAGGTTTGATGCCTGAAGACCCCATCCAGCTAGCTTTAGGTAACTGTCGAAAACCATGAATGCAATCCTTTTCAACAGGTCCAATATGGGGCCAACCCTGAGATCAAACCCCTGCCCACGGATGCAAGGAATTCGATCCATATGGCGAAACATTGGAATTGTGCTACCACTTGTGTCAAGGGCACAATAGAAGAGGATATAGCATCACGACATGTGCATGTATTACCTCTTATCAAATTAATCAAATAAATTCTCAGACAAATATCCAAATCTCACCTATGAGGAAGCCAGCCCTCTCCCCACTGGTTAAGAAGATCTCGTGTTGCTGACACGCGTACGTTATTGCCTCTAGTTGCAGCGCCGACAGGTAGCCGTAGTCGATGATGTGCTCCGGGATGGCCAGCTTGTACCACACGTCTGGCGGCTGGACGCTGGACAGCGAACTCGTCTCCACGACGGAGTCCGGATGACCGACTCCAATGTCCACTAACAAATAATTCAAAATGCTTCAATAAAGATACACTGCCAGGCTTCTCATTGTTAAACAAGCAATTGGGAAAACTATCTGTATCTGTATTTATATATGACTCTAAAATTCTGTTACTATATGTACTAACTTTCTAAACAAGGGCTAAATTAACAGTTTTCCTATTGTTTAACTTTAAGACTGAGAAATGTCAGGAATCTGCTGCATATTACATTTGTACTGTACCATACTTCCTTTACGTATGTCAGTTACACAAATATTTACGTCTAGGTGCACCCACAGTCAAAAATTAGGTGCACAGCTAATTTTATAGAGATACAGATACAGCTCCAATTTCGGGTGCACAAAGGTGCAGATGCACCCAGTATTTCGAGCCCTGAGTGCCCATGAACCCAGTATTTCGCACCCTGCTAAGGTCGGTAGATTTTGTAATGTTACACTGTGCTTACATTTACTGGGGGTGTATTCAGCATACGTCTCTGCCACGCCCAGCTCTTCCTCTTCTTCTTCCTCTTCCTCTTCCTCTCGATGTGCTGTCTTGACGACACTACTGGCAGGCTGATGAGATATAGAGGACTGGCCCTGAAGTGATGGAAACAAAGGCATAATTTTAAAAGAAAAAGGGAAGGAGGTCAACAATGTATAAATTTATGGTATTTGAAATGAGGGAAGGCAGAAAATCTCAGACTCGGTCTATGATCAAAGCTTTCTGAGATTTACAATTAGAAAAACCTATTTAGGGTTTTTGAACAACATCAGTGTAAGACTAAGACTTTTATTCTTCATCAAGAGTATCTATGATAAAAACAACTTTGCCACAGTAACTATTTGGGTTGATAACAATATTTGTGTATAGGGCATATGGCATCAAGAGAAGAATTCCTGATGAATAATAATGAATAACAAAGCATTTGTGTTATTGAGACACAGCAACAAAAAGAAACTTCAGACGCTGCCACTGGTTACGCTTGACAATTAAAAACATTTTAGATGAGTTGTCATACAACTTGAGGAAGAAAAACACAGTCTAAGTGTGGTGGGTTTTTTAACATACTGAGTGTGTGGCTCTCCTCAATCATGAGCCTGCAAACATGGGACCTCTATTATCATCCTATTTGAGGGCGGGCCAAAGCTAGGCACCCATTTACTGAGCTGAGTGACGAAATTTGGACTTGTCAGGGATTCGAACACAGTACCTCTAAGTTCAACAACCCTAACCAGCAGGTCACTGCGCCGGCTTTGATACATTAATAATCTACAAAGATAAACAAAAAGAAATTCTTACAGGAGTCGGTGAGAGGCTTCTCATCTTGATATCTTCATTAGCCCATAGTCTTGACACATCCTTCCCTGTTAGCTCCTTCTTCACACTACCATTGGCTGCAGAGGTGACCGTGTGACTTGATGCAACATTTCCAACAGAAGAAAAAACTCTACTCCCTGCTGTAGACCCTACCCCTACACTACTAGCCGATGCACGCTGCAACGCGTTGCTGGGGAGCGTGCGAACGTAAACGGACGCGGACGAGTTCGGCCCAGCCGTTCTGGGTAGGGAGATCACTTGTATGTTAGGCGAGGATGATCTTGGTACAGAGACACTGACGACATTTCGTGACGAGGCTTTGTCGGACAGCAGGCTTGCAATTAGTCTGTTTTGTTCGGTCTTTGGAATCGTTGTTGCCATCGGCCGCGTGACAACTTTGGTGACGGGAGGTTGTTGCCTTAGAACTCCCATCGTGGTTACAGGCACGTGAATGACCCTCTGACCGGTGGTTGCGTTGGTAACGACCGTGGCGGGGCGGGTTACGACAGGCGGTTGGGTAGCTGTTATATGTATGACACGTGGCTCTTCCTGAAGGGAAAGTAGACAGATATAGGTTACTATGATAGGAGATGACAGTAAAAACGTTAACATTGAAAGCGTGTGAGACTGTGAGCTGTATTTGGGAAAACACTTGTCAGAGAGAGAGAGGTCCATAATTTTGCAGACTGGTATTTGGACCGTGTGTGCTAGAGGAAACCTTCCTTAGCAAAAACCTGCCAACCCTAGCCTTTACTTTCGTCGACTGCTAGCAAGGTACTTATCAATCTGACATTTGAGTGATGAAAATTCACACAGAATCCAAGACATAATCAAATCAACATGGCCTAACAGGAAACACAATATAAAGATTTCATGTAAAAGATACCTTCTTGTGCGCTTGTACATGTGTTACCAAGGAGGTTCTTGGTGTTACTGGAGCAGGGTCGTCTCTCAGGGCCATGAGGAGTGGGTCGTTGTTTGGGTCCATCTCCAGACCACTAACTGCCATGGCCTACAACAACAACAAGGTAACAAATGAATATGATTATAAACACATGTCTACCGAATATTTCAGATAATAAAGCCAAGAGAATAGCTCACATCATACAGTATAGTTATATATGTGTGAATTATTGAAAATCAGATGTTGGATAGGTGGCTGTTTAGCCATAGCTGATGCTGTATAGGGCTGATCATGAATGTGAATTCGGATTTTACCATAATGGTCAATACTGACCAAAGGGGGCCATATACATGTACCGGTATTAATGTTGAGATGGATACCCTTTTACGTAGAGCATAATCAGTTTTTATTCAAATTCAACGTAGAGTGTAATCCGTGAAGTCTACAAATAGTAAATTAGTCGGTACCTGAATTTAGCGTAAAGTGAAGTCAGCCTGCCGAATTCTATGTAACATTTAGCCATAGCCTTTCAGAAGTCAGCATTAAGCGTTGTCAATACATCCCCATGCAGGACCTCTTAAGAGTGTAATATAGCAACTACACTGTATAAGAGACTACTAAGTGTATGTTTTTCAATGTTTTTCAAAGTCAACGAAACATGTGTTGAATAGTGCTGACTGCTGATTCATGAACTTTAACAAAATCAGTATGTAAAAAACAGCTTGATGGGAACTATATCCGCCTACTTCGTGCAGGCCTAGAAATTTCATGGAGGAGTTCTCTTGTCACGTGACTTGATGTTGATTATCACGTGACAAGAGACAGTCATATACAGGCTTGAGATAGTGACACCTCCTGTCCCTATTTAAGGTACTGCGTTGTCTGTGAATTTGGATCGCCTCCCGAACACCCCTTGAAAACCAGTCGGAGTCCTGATCTAGCACTTTAACACTGTCCCAGTCTATCTTGTGTTTCTCCTTTGCAATGTGTTCTTCCATGGGTGATAACAAACAGCTGGGTCATGATGTATCATGACTACCGTACCTGAGCCAGCACACTGCCTGGGTCCGCTCCTCCATCTGTCCCTGACCCCTGACCGGCATCTGTCGGAGGGTTGAGGATGTCGTTGGCATCAAACGCCAGCCCACTCTCGTCTAGTGCTGCCGACAGGAGGTCAAATGAACTGTCACCCATCTAGAAAAAAACACACATAATACATCAGTTATATTGAAGAGTACAGTAGAGTAGACTGACAGACAGACAGAGAGAGTAGAGTTCTTTGGTCTGGTAGAATTATAGATTTTGGTTTATACCAGTTTCAATTCACTGCCATCAAAAATTCTTTTTACATTGTGCAATATGCTACTACTAATGCTAGAGTTGCCTTTTTGATGGCAATTTCTTATATGCGTTGTATACTTTACTTCTACCTTTCACCAGTGTTATATGAAAACTGTTAGCATTATTTTGCATAGTTCATCGTAATGATTGTCATTGGAAATGGGTGAAATACAAGTGACTTCTATTCTAAAAACAAACATTTATTTGAAATACTTAGTACCATCAATATAATACTCTATGTTAAATTCAGGATAGCAGTGGCTTTGTATGACGTTTGACTTCAGCAGGCTGTCTTCACTTTATGCACCGATTACAGTCTACCATATATCTGATGAGTCAGACACAAACTGGAATCAAAACAGCTCATTACCTGCTAGGTAAAGGGACAATTGCAACTCCCCATTCAGAGGAAACAAAGGATGCATATGTTACTATCTCAACCACTTCGGTTTTAGATTAAAGTCTAGGTTAACTGCTGTGTCATGGTTGCAGGGTGAGTAATGCCTGCTTGTATATTAGAAATCTTTCAGTTTCATTTCATTTGTTAAACTGTGTGATAGGAAGCACTTTAATACAGTCTTAAAATTAGCTTTTCTGGTGATGCTATGATATTTGAATAGGAAAATATGATATTGGTAGCTTTGGATGTCTTGCCTGGATCAAAAAAGTTCAATGTCTTACATGTTCAGGGTGGTGGAAACAGATATAATACTGCGGGACAGGCACTTTCCGTTCTGAAATTAAAAAGAGGAAGCAGACATACTGACTTTCGAAACCTCCGGTTTACGACTGGTATCTTCGTGAGAAAAATGCGAGGGGAGGAAATCCGATGGATCCAAAGATTATGCAGTCTATGATGTCAAATGAAGAACAGATCGAACCTGTAGATTTCCCCTTTCATCTGAGAGTGGTGCCTCGTGGTCTCTTTATCATAAATGGAAACTTATAGTTCACTGACTCATTTTAGCCAAACAAACATGCGCACGTGGAAGTGAAATCATGACTTCCGGGTTGTAACCAGAAACACCGAGCTATTCATCAGTTTCTGGTCTTACCAAGGGGGACAGAGGGTGGTTGTGAAAAAGCACGGTCGGCCTGAAAGTCGTTTTTACTGGCAGGACTTCGGCAGTGACGGGGATCCCGAATATAGGCAGGCATGGTTGTGGTAACAACGCAGCATTCGAGGGCAGTTACGTGTGGTAACAGTCTGCCGTGAGCCGGCAAAACACACCAAATTCACAGGCGATTCTTTTCATAACTAGGGCATGAATGATGATTCCGATCCACTCAAATGAATCTTTGACTTCTTATCTCACGATAGGTGTAGCGTGGTATGTCAGATCGCCTTACCTTTCGCCCTCTAGCCAACCTTCCGCAGCAGTGTAAAGCACGTCGCCATCCTGTGCTCGAGTGACCATCCCGGCCACCATTTTGTTCTTATTCTTTGGACCATTACATTCTTCCCCGGGCGGGGGCAAAAATATTCATACATTTTATATTTCACAGTAATGTTTACTTATATAAACGCAATTATAATGCAAAATACAGCACCTATAAAATTTTAGGAAACTAGTATTTCAAAATGACCAGATATGGTATATTTTGTAACTTAGTAACGATGGATGCTAGGCTTCTTGCAAATCCTACCCTATCATTATATACATTAAAATGTCCCACGATCTCGAATTTTCTCGAAAAACGTTATCACGTGAGCTTTCGTGCAAGAGTCTTGACGAACAAGCCATCACAGTCTAATTCGCTTGTCTTTATTTCATGTGAGATCAAATGATTAAATATAAAATCATAGTTTTGTGCAAAATTCTTGCAAATGATAAATATAATGCCGGAAGAGGTCAAAGGTGAGACTTCTAGCCAATCAGCACGCTCCTAATTATTTCGCGCCAGATGAAAGATGAACCAATCACAGCCCACGATTCGATTTAAATCCCCACAGTTTGAACCGAGCCAAGCTAAGCTGCAAGCTGCACACTCGAGCTGGACGTTGTCTTCGCAAGATTTTACGCCGAGTTTTCCCGTTACCCTTGATCGTTTAGCTCAACAAACCATGGCCAGAGGTAAGGTATTGCAATACGAACGCTTAGGCATTGAAGAATCTGCAGAAATAAATCTCATTTTAATGTGGTCTTTTAGTGTCCGTGGGACCAGCTTGGTCCGCTATGTTGATAGGGGGCATTGTTGAGCGCGTGGGCTATTTTGGCAGATTTGATCGTATGCAACTCAGGTTACCCTTTTGATGTTGGGTTTGTTCTCTGTTTTACAGGAAGATCAAAGAAGAACAAGAATGTGAAGGGAGCCGAATCCCCGCAGGTTCGGAAGACGAAAGGAACGGTAAGAAAAACAGACTACAATTTGTATAAAATACTATGGGTTTTGTCAGATGTGGGGTGGGGGGCAGATGTGGTGCTTCTTCTTCTGTGTTGATACATGTGTAGTTTACAAAAGATATACCTCGCTGTTAGTGCATGTTCTTCGTTCTGAACAAATTCAGCATAATTTGCATGTAACGTCCAGTGTCTGTTATTTATACATGTATCCTCTATCGTCACTGTCTGTTATGTATCAAGAATAATGAACATCTTAGTATATAAAATTTTAAAGTATAACAATCTTCATATTATTTCACTGTCTGATTTGTTTTTTCAATTGTTGCTTGATGTTTGATAATCAGGAGACCATCATGCAGGGTGAAGGGAAGACAGACTCACAAGCAGCCATCACAGCCTTCTTCCCAAAGAGCCCAGAGAACAAGGCAAACTCAAGTCCACGACACATAACGAAGGAGTTGATTGACATCGCTAAGGCGACAGAAGATGTGGTTGTGACTAGGAGGCCGGGCGCCGAAGCTGAAGGTTTGACCCTTATCATCAGTTAAATAACATGCCACATGCCAAGGAAATTTCAAGAGTTTTACTCTACTAGTAATTAGTATTGGAACAGTCATCCTCAACTAAGGTGAAGCATGTAACTAGTTATATAATAAATGCAAGGGGCTTCGCAACGGCTCTCATATTCAGCCAAGAACACAGGGTCATCCCTTCTCTATCTGTTTTCAGAGGATTGACGCTTGAGGCTAATATGCTAGAAGCTCCCTCATAGTCATACACAGGGCTGTCGACTTTACGTCACCATTCAAAATGATGAATGCAATCCCTTATATTTTTAACATGTCGAGCTGGGGCCGAGCCTGGAATGTAACCCCTGCTCATGGATCCACAGCAAAACTGCAGGATTGCATAACGGGGACATGGTGTTTATTACATACAAGTAAACAAAACTTTGCTTTAGATGTGCAGCGATTACTATCATTTTAATTAGTTATGATATTGGTGGTCTTTCAATCACAGTAATACAACAGTTATGTAAAATAGAATATTTTTTCCTGTTTCTGCTGCAGTTACCCGGCTGATTTCCACAGGTTTGGTGACCCCAGAAACCACACCCACTAAGACAAAGGCCAAACCGGAGAAAGTCCAGATGAATCAGTTGAAACCAAAGTCATTAGAAAGTGGCCTAGTAGGAGACACAACTGCTGCTGAACTTGGTGACGGGGAATTACTTGCAGCTCAGTCCGACGAGCCAGATCAAACATCATCTGACACCAGAGAAACGTCCACTGCTGTCTCAGCTAAAGGGAGAGGTAGAAAGAGCAGCAAGAAAGCTGCTTCCACCAGTGTCTCCAGGCCAGCATCTGCAAGGAAAAGGTTTGTAACTTTTGTTTTTTATCTGACTCGCTAAAGTCATTCAAATGGATGGTATACTTTATGTTACAACTGTAATTTACACTAAAATGTATAGCAGCTGCTGCTTCCTAGTGAGTTCCTTTACATACTGTTTTTTTAATCATTTTCCTACATATGGCCTTGCCTTTGGCCTATATAATATTCATTGGGGAGGCTCTGCTAAACCGGACTGATGTTTCTTGTTTTGTGGATGTGGCCTCTAACCAACTGTCAGACAATCAGAGAGTTGTCTAAATGTTTTCTTTAGGTAGAGTCGAATTTCTGATTGGGTGACAGCTGGTTAGAGCCACGCCCACAAAAGTGGAAGCCTCAGCCCGCTTTAGCAGAGCCCCCCACAGTACATTGTATAGGCCATGGGTGAGGCTTTGCATAGGAGGATGTTTACAATGGGCTAGTAGTAGCATTTTTGCTGTGTTGATCAATCCTGTGTTAAGATGTTCATGGTGATAATGCTTTCTTATCATGTTTCCTCAGAAGAGACAGAAAACCAGTGAAGTCTCACCACATCGATGACTACTTTGTGAGAAGGAGTGCCAGAAAGTCCCAAGCAGAGTTGAAGGTAGGTCATGATTTTTGATAGCATAGATTTTTTAGAACCACCTTGCAAAAGACTAATTAATACTAAAAGATGTCTGTTCTCCAATCAAGGTGCATGTACCAGTTTGAACCTGTTTGAAATAGGGCAGTAAGATATGAGAATCTTTAATATGAAGCATTTTATCAGACACACACATACAAACAACCTTCAGAGTTAACAGATTGTTCAGAGAATTATAATCCCAGAAACACAGCTGTTGCCTCAGAATGGTTGGCTAAAACTTGATATTCAATTGTCTTTTTAAGATAAAATCGTACACTGTAGTTCTTCAAATCAGAAGAAATGTCCACATTGTATTTTTTTCTATTTCAGCAAGAGAAGGAGGAATGGATAGAACAGCAGATCTTGGCAAATGCAGAGGAAGGGATGGAAGTAAGGGTCTTCCAGTCTCTATATTTTAAGAGATTCACCTTTTCCTTGGGAAGGAGCTAAAGAGCATACAGTTTGGCGGGTGCATGCCTGAGAATGAGCCCGCCAAATTATGGTCTTTAGCTCCCGCCTTGTGGTAGATGCATGATGAATCAGCTTACATGGTTTTCTATTGGAATGCGTAATATGCGCTTTGGTACACCAGTACTATTATCGAATAATGTACTTGTACCAAAACGTTCATCATTTTGGTTTCCTCTCTTCTCCTTTGTAGGTTGTGGATATAGAAGGCAAGGGAAGGGGGGTAGTGGCCACAAGGTCGTTTGGACGAGGCGACTTTGTGGTGGAATATGCCGGGGATCTGATCGACACAAAAATGGCCAAGGACAGAGAGGCTAAATATGCTGAGGACCCAAGCACAGGCTGCTACATGTACTACTTCAAGTACAAGAACAAGACATACTGGTGAGTGTCAAACTGGAAAAATTAAAGCTGAAAATGGATTGCATCACTAGGTGCTTTTCATACACTCTCTCAGCCATGATTGTTTCTTGTCATCATTTTTATATCGGTTGTAAAATTTAAAACAGTTGTCAGTTGGCTCACATGTTTCTAGTGTCACCACAGTAAGGCTGCATGGTTACCTAATTGTAACATCAGGTACAATTACATTTTGTATTGGTACAGAGGTTTAGGTACAGGTCTGTCACCTGTAAATTAATTATTTGACAAAGTAACCAGTGCTTTTTGATGATGACAGAAACACAGATAAACAGAAATTTTATTTACACTTCAATTACCTCATGCAGAGAAGTGAGAGAACAAATGCTTTTGAAAGGATCTCAAATCAAAGACGGTGTTCATTTCAATGCCCATACAATTTTCATCCCTTTGGCAGGAAGAACAGTTTTTAGGAAAATAAGTCTATCAAGGTTAACCAATAAACTAATGTTCTTGTATTTTGTACCATCTAAATGAGTACCGCTACACAGCCCTACATCACAGCATCAATGACATGCAGTATAGTGCCTGGAAAGTAAGATTTGTGCATAATAATTGATATCATATGCTGGTATCAATCACTCAATGCAGTCTTTTTTTCCTTTTCCCAGTGTTGATGCCACAGCTGAGTCAGGTCGGCTGGGTCGCCTTATCAACCACAGTGTTAAACACAAGAACCTGATGACCAGGTCCATCTCCGCAGGGGGTCTGCCACGCCTTATCCTACTCGCAGCCAGGGACATTCAAGTCGGAGAGGAGCTGCAGTATGACTATGGGGACAGAAGTAAAGCATCACTAGAGTCACACCCCTGGTTAGCTTGTTAATACATGTTGAAAACATTCTCTTAACACTGCCATGTCTACCTTAATGCCTTGCACTGGCCAGTACTTCACAATAAGCCAGTTCACTGTTTAAAGTGTGCATGCACCGCAAGATGTATTGTGGGTGATAGGTCAAAGTTGAAGGCTCCTGAGGCATATATGAGAACGCGTCGGGCCTAAACATGAAGTAAGCACGATCTAGACAAGAACTGTTTACAAGTTAGTCGCCTTCACCTTTGACACATTAGCTACAATGCATCTCGATGCACATGAGCAATTTAAACCATGAATCAGCTTATTTAGAGTGTAAGGAATTGTACAAATAGAACTAGGAGATTCTAGTTTGAATGTATTGTATGTATGGCAAAATTAATCCAATACTGGTACATGTACAAGGAATTTGCTGTGCTGCTGGTATATTTTATGATAATTCAGTAACCGATACGTGTGAGTGATATAGAAAGCTTTGTTAATGCCAGCTCAGGCAGGTATGAGGGTCCAAAGATATGGTGAAGCATGTCAGTCCCCTTGCGATGCCACTGTGCCTGATGTTCTCATAGAACTATTAGAAGGAATGGCCTTTCTGAAATCAAACCATTGCAAATGCTTAAAGATTTGCAATATGTCCACTTCAATAGTAGCTACAATCACTAGAGTGGACATTGACTAGATAGCCAGAATGGCTAGCCAGAATGGAACCCAGGCTTGTGCTAGCTTTCACTAGAACTCATTTTGAAACCGTGTAAGATGCTATTTTACTGAGTATCAATGGATAGACTTGTGTTTTAGCTATAAACTCATTAACATTCAGTTGGTGAGGAACATTGTACAGTGCTGTGAAAAGTAGGCAATGACTTCTCTTCAATATGGTAATAGTTAGTATGTGTTGTTTTTAGTATTGTATAAATACAACTTAACATTGTATATTGGACCTGGAAGACCTATAGAACTGAGCTTTAATGTATAAGTGTATCATATTTTTTAGTAATAGTGTATGTCTATACACGTGTATATTACATTTTTCTATGGCACCTTAATGTATGTATTGTTTTAGTTTCTTGTTTGTCACCAATTCTTTCAGTTTGTTAGGCTGCGAAAGATAACTTGAAATGCATAGAATAGCACATCCTGACCAAATGGGGTCCTTTCAAGAACTTCACTGCATTTTCTGTTGAAAACTGTCTTTAAATTTTGATCCATAGGCACATGACTCAATGACTTATGATGAAGTATGTGGGTGGTACAGGAGAGGCTGATGTACAATGTACACACCCTCCTCAGCAGGCCCGACTCGCTTGGTACATTACCTTCCGCGTCGGCCCTGTTATTCCAGGCCCGTATTCTGGCAATGTTACCACAAAAATAGCTTTCAACAAATCAGAGGCTTTGCACAAGCTCATCTTGTGCAAAACGCGCAAAGGTCGCGGAGAAGCTATCAGCCAATCAGGTTATGTCTTACATCACTACTTTGAGTTCAGAACAGAATAAGGGCTGTTTGTGCCAAATAAGGCGAGATTATTGATTATTAATGAGCAACTGTCAGTTATGTTGACAGAAGCCAGAATACTGGCTTGGAATAGCAGGGCCGATGCAAGAGGTAACGCACCGAGCAAGTCGGGCCTGCTGAGGAGGGTGAATGTACATATAGCTTGACAAAAATGATTGACATGGTGTTCAAGACTAATAGCATCTATTAGGCTGCTTACACAAACTGAATTGGAAGTGAAATGTGAGGTAAGAAATTTGACTTACACCTGAATAAATTCTAGAAATAGTACATGTAGTATCTTCTTTTATTTTTCTAGATAATTACTTTTTGGAAAGCAAGTGTTCATTAAGATGATTGTGAAACTGACAGTCAATGCATACACCACATAACAATGCAAAAAGGTCTACTTCTGACAGTATCTTTTAAAGTTGGAAAAGAAAGATCGCTCAGCCATTGTAGATCTGCCACCTGAAATTTATTGAAGATTTGGCACAAGTGTTAGTCTAAAATATCTGTCTGGTGCAACAATTTACTGAAATGTGTGCAAGTTTGAGCTTAAATCCTCTATTAGTCTGTAATATCATTATCATACTTTAAAACATATCCAACTTTATAGAAATACTAAAGCCATTTTCTGTTTAAATCAAAAAGCTGTTAGGACATTGCACCATGTCTGTGAAAGTATATCTTTTTTTAAATGCACAGCATACTATCAAAATGCTTACATCTAGGAAGACATGGATATTACAAGACATGATCTTAACTATTATCTTGGCATCTATAAGAGCAATTATCATTTACACATGGCACTTTTGTCTGTGTATCACATAATTGTATATTAAGACATGACTGTTAATGAATAAAAACTATTTCAGAAAGACTGGTATTGGTAAGATGGAAATTTGCAGAATACTACAGTAACAATTAGAGGGATTGCTGTGTACTTTATTCATACATTTTTGTATTACCATAATAGTGGTATATGAAATTTAAAATACTACTGTCAGTCAGTGAATACAGACTAGGACAATACTGTGCAACAAAAATTAAAAACTTGGGTGGGTAAATTGTCAATCATTTAGTTTTCCCTGGTATGGACTACACTATTCCAGGACCATAAACTTTTAGTTACACATGTAAAATCAGCTTTCTGTCAGTAAACTAGTTTATAAAATTTGCTGAGTAACAGAATAACATCTGGATTACTTCTTTTCTGCTTGAATAAAAAATTAGTAACAATTTGCATAAAAAACAACGCAAATCATCGTCAGTGCAACAAAATCAGAACTAAATAAAAGAGAAGTATTGTACATTAAAACTCATAAGTAGCTGTTCAGATTACCTATAAATCTATACATGCAACCAACAATCTCTGTTGTATTCTGTGAACATAGCAGCAAGTTAAAGCAAAAACACCAAATTAATATACCGGTGTGTTATTTAAACAGAAACCAACATTACATTTTCACAATGAGCAAAATATTATTACAGGACACTTTTGCTCAAAACTTTGCTCAATTTCTTAATGTAGGAGCTACAAATTACATCAAGTTGGTGTAAACCAGAACACAAGTGGTCAAAGTGATGAGTTATAAAATACTGCAATAAAGCATTTAACGTTAAGGCACTTGAGGTACCAAACCTAGATCTCAGTGCAACTGGCACTCATGAGCAAAATTTCTGTAGTTTGAGATCCAGCCTTGTATTGCTTTAGTTCACTCAGAAACTGACTAAAGCTACAAAAGCCTCAATGCCAGGCCATTCCACCTGGCCGTGTTCTGTCATATTTCACACGTAAACATTGCAGATACATTTGGTATACGTCAGTGAAACCTGCTCAAGAAGACCACTCAGTGGACTGATAAAACCTGGTCTATGTGGACAGGTGGTCACTATGGACAGGATTCTTGTGTCGATGAGAAAATTATCTAAGGGACCACCAAGAAGTGGTCACATTGCTAGAAGAGGTCACATTGGCCTGGTGGTCCTTATGTAGAGGTGGTCACTTGTAGTTGTACAGGTTGGACTGTATGTCAAAGATCACAAGTAACCAGTACAGTCACATGCCAAATGTAAACAAAAGTACACTAAAAACAGTGCTATCCTCCTGCTTTCTCTTTTCTCACCGGGCAAATTCACCACATGTACTGATTTTTGAGATCATCATTTTTAGAGTCCTTGATCTCTTTTGAAAACATAAGAAGCAAACTGAGACTCTTGAAGGTTTCTTGGCAGGAGGGCAGGTTACTCGAGTGCCTGATGAACTAACTGCAGCAACCAAACCTGAACCCAAACAGGAAAACCACATCGTGAATATACTCTGACAGGTAAAGAGGGTTTACAATCTAAATCTCGCACAAATCTGTTATGACTCACATTGTATTTAGGTTTGTGGCAACAAAAGCCTATTTTCAAATAAGCAGTGTGTACGAAGACGAATCCAAACCATTATAGAACAGACATCTCCCGCACCACATCACACACCACTGCACAACAACATCTCTGGCACTTTTCCATCTGTTTCTGAAGCTTCTTCAGCTTTGTCTACCTCTTGGTCGTTGTCTTGGTGCTCCTTGCTGTGGCTGTTCTTCTTTGCTGCCTGGTCGGATGTCTCGCTGGGCTGGGTTGGAGTGGTTTCTGTAGCAACCGGTTTGGTTTCTGTAGCGACTGGTGCGGTTTCGTCAGTGACTGTTGGGTAATCAGCAGGGACTGGTGGGGTTTCAGTACTGTGTGGTTGTTGCTGGTCTTCCGATGCACTGTTGTCACTTTCTGAGACATCCGGGAGGGGACTTGGGGAGGGCTGATGAGAGGAAGACGGGCTCGGAGGAGAAGTCTTGCTTCTCGAGAAGAAACTGAAACTGTAACATGATAAGATACTTTTCATTACACTTGTGGATTCCATTCTCCTATGCAGAGCCTCGCCAGCAGCCTAGACAATATACCTTGGAAAGGCTCTGCTAAACAGTGCTGAGGTTTCCACTTTTGTGGGCTTGGCTTCTAACCAGCTGTCAGCCAATCAGAGAATCACTAAAATCTTTTCTTTAGGTATTAAATGTTCGTTCTCTGATTGGCTGACAGCTGGATAAAGGCCAAGCTCTCAGCCCAGTTTTGCAGAGCCTCCCACTGTAAAAGGGGAAATGTTTCAGGTTACTCATTGACACACTCAGCACAGACACAGGACTCAGCAGTAAAGCTAAGATACAACGCTGATAGAGGATAGGAACGAGTAGCGTAAAGCCGTCCTAGCTTACTGAGGAGGCATCCGATGATATCTTCAATGACAAAGACTGAAAGGGGTCTTGAACAGTACAGACTGCTATAGATATAGCTATAGATATAAGATGTGATGCTCACAGTTTTTTGATGCCAGACTCCTGTTGAGGCTGTTGAGCTGTTGGCTCTGGTAAGTCAGGAACTGGAGCATCTGTCTCATCTTCACTACAATGGGGGAAGGGAAGAGGTTAACATTACAGTTACACAAAGCCTTTAACAACAAACAAACGCAAAATTCAAGGGTGTGTTGTTGACAGGATGGTTTGTGGCACAACCTATTAGCTTCAAAATTGGCTGGCAAATTTCTAAAATCTGGCTGAAAGATACAATATGTCATGATCATCAAAATTGCATATTTTGATCTGGCTAAAATATAACCCACAGAAATTCTGAAGTTTATAGGCAGCTATAGTGGAGATGTATGCTATAAACTGATCAGCGACCTTGATGAAGACTCATGATAAAATAATAATACAATATATATGTAATGTCTATGATCTGGAAAAAGAGTTAGTGTCATTTAGTAGTTCAAAGGATTTTTAAAATTTGAGACTGGCTAATTCAACTTTTGTATGATTCCATCACTTCAATATTCTGGCATATGCATATATGTACAAATGATGTTTAATGTAAAAATGTTGACATGTACAGCTACATGTACATAGCCTTGACCACCTGGGTATAACAGTATTTAACTCGCAAAACAAAAAGTCTATCCTCAAAGCAGGCTTTTCAAACCTCACGTACACACGAGATCCACTTTTGTTAGCAGCTTTTGATCAATTGATGCATCTAGGCTACAGTTAGTGCCTGAAAGTTATGACATCAACAAGAATGACCTTTCAGGGTCCCTCATGAGGGAATAGTGGTCGGAGTCAAAGTACAAGCTTCCCTCGCTTGACCTGCACGATTCCTCATCACGATCTGAGTCCCTGTTATCTACGCTACTTTCCATAAAGGGGTCCTCGACAGGACTGACAATGGCAGGACGTTTTTAACAAAAAAGATTCAGGATGGAAAGAGGAGGGACGTTGAGAGAAAAAAACAAAAAGAAGGAAAGACAAGAAATCTCAAGGTTATTTCCGCAGTGCAGTCATTACCAAGACTGTTGGTAAGAGCAACCTGATGTAAGCATGTACAAAATTGTGCTTTGCAGATGCAAAGTTCAGGGAAAAGACAACAGAAACACCACATACCAGCACAATGTTGTGTCAGAAGACAGGCAAATGTACTGCAGTACAAACTTAAAGGTTGCAAAACTAATTATGTTGAGGGTAACTTTGACAGCAAAGCATTGTCATGTAAACGTCAGTATAGAGATTGCGATCTAGCAGAATAGCTGATTCTTCTAGTAGAGATCGTGATCAGAGTCTTTGTCGACAGAGATCATGCCATCAGGATGCTAGGAATGTGTTAGGTGGTCTGCCATTTATACATCTTGAGTTTCAAGTCAATCTATTGGTCTGAAGTGACATGAATCGAACTTGAAGAAAAGTTCTGACTGTTTTTTAAGCGAATCTCTTAAAATTTGCAGACATCAATCGGGATCTCTACCATTAGAGTTGTCAATTTGTATTTGCAGAGATCCAGATCGGTTGCAGTCAGATATGCAAAAACTAGGTGTAATATAACCAGCTGCTGCCGCGCCGCGTGCCTGTGAAGTTGGTGTGTTACGCCTAATGGCGGGGGTACCAGCAATATAGATACAGATACAGATCCAGATCACGATCTCTGTTCACAGACTGATCAGGATCTCTACCAGCAGAATCAGCAATTCTGTCAGATTGCAATCTCTGGCCTGACATATGTAATACATGTAAATGCAGTTTGTGCTATAAACATTGGGCATGACATCAACACAGCTGTTCAGCATTCAAACATAGAACATGCACTTTTTATTGCTCTGCTGAAAAATGAAAGAACAGAGCCAAGTAGCAGCAAACGAAGAAGAGAAAAGGAAGAGAAGACGTAATGACGAGTAAGAGATACTTGTAGGTCTGTGTCCAGACTGTATTTGTCTCCGGAAAAACCTCTCCGGGAAGAGTCTGAGTGGATTTGGTCAGCTTGCTGAGAAAAACACAGCAGAGAAAGAACCACAGAAACATACCAGAACGTGTGTAATTGAAAGGAAAAAGAGTAACACAGCAACGTACAAGTAAAGCATTTGACACAAATCTACAATCACTGAACACCTACAGTGAGCTACAATAACCATATAGAATACAATGTTTGTAAATCTCAAAACAAAGAGTATACTTTAGTATATGAGCTAAAGGTACTTGGCATTTCTCTCAAGGCATTATAATCCCTGAGACACGAATTTGAAAAAAAATATGTATTTTCAAATCTCCTTTCTAGTAGACAGCTCTAACTGCTTGTGAAGCAATGTTTAAGAAACCATGTCTTCCATAGAAGTACAGAAAACAACAGCTTACTTTTCTATAGAATTAAGAAATTGAAATATGAAAATATAGAAATGAAAAATAAAAAAATAAGATTAAAAAATTGAGATTATGAAAACAAAGAAAATTTTGCAAATTTTGCAAAATGATTATTATAGATGATGAAGTAAAATTCTTAAAAACAGCTTACTTCTTGTACTTGCTGAGTTCATCCTCCACTTCCATGAGGCGAATCTTCAGCTCATTCTTTTCCTGCAGCACCGAGCGTAGCTCCGTCATAGTGAACCTCGGACGTTCGGGGTCCGACAAGTCGATCACGAGCTTCCCATCCAGTCTAGTTGTGTCATCGAGTTGGGCCATGTCTGAGGATTCTTCCTGCGTATGGGAAAGTCAAAAGTATGGAATAATCACTTAAAGCAAGTTAAAGCAACATGCCATATGTTGTATTTTGTGACCTGTCTGAAAATAAAGAACTACATGTATGTGAAACATACATACAACTATACATATCAAGTACCTGCTATGCCTTAAGCCCCTGTCAACATTTAGGATCTTTGCACAACTTTGCTCCTGACCACTCCCCAACCAAGGTTGGTACTGGGTTGGGAGTAGCCTGAAATTTACCCTCATCTGGCCCCAGTTCGCTTCTCTGATCGTATCAAAGCAGAATATGACTACTTCAACTTAAATTTATGGCGAAATTTACCCTCATCTGGCCCCAGTTTGCTTCTCTGATCGTATCAAAGCAGAATATGACTACTTCAACTTAAATTTATGGTCGGCTGGTGCAGACAACGATTTAAAGACTAGTAGTAGGCAACCTTGCGGATCAACTCCCAATCACAGATGACCTTGCTCACCACTAACTCCCAACCATGGTCTGGAGAAGGTCGGGAGGTTGGCTGTGTTTGACAGTGGCTTCAGGAATGTATGTACTATGATCACAGTGCTATTCTTCGACTAGATTAAGTGTACTAGTATACAAAATCTTGATGTAACTTTCATGTCCTTTAGTCTCTTACATTCAAATGCAGATATATTAAAACAAGGCTAGAAAAATTTTGTATGACGAAAACTGCATTCACCTGTTTAATCTCTCATGTAAGCTTAGTGTAAAATTTTGGATTAGTCATAATGGAAATCTCATAAATAGAATAACTTGTGCACTCAATCAGCTGTAACTTGTCACCCTTATGTAACCCGTTGGATTAATGTTAATGTGGGTTGAATCATAACTACTTTCAACCAAAAGATTGCAATATACAATACTGTTAGTACAACAGACTGAAACATGCACAGTTAGACATCAACTTGGAATAGCCATGCAGGCAGGAAAAACATGAAGACCACACACCATGCAGGGCAAAAACTGAAACTAAACAAAATTGATATCAAACACATTTAACACAACTGAGGCAGAACCATAAAATTGTCCTTCAACATTTGTAACATTAAACTTGTACCATTGAAACACAGATGACCATAATACATAGAAATATAACAGAATTGCAAAACATAATGAGGATTCCCTAAAGAGTTAGTAAAATAATTGTGCCACAACATTACTAAGACATGACAAGATCTATGTAATAAAGGCTTCCCAGGAAGGCTATATGAGGACATGCAGGGGCAGGGAATAACACAAACTGATGAGAGCTGTGCCTTAAGGCAGTCTGAGTCCTTGTGCACAAAAACAAGTAGAACTTATCACAGCAGGTGGGGAGGGGGGCACCACAGAAACAAGCAGGACACCACGTATTGGTCCTAATGAACAGAACAATGTGCGTATAAGTGAGGACAGGTACCATGATGTTACTGTTGGCTTCCATGCAGTATTGCAGTGCTTATAACACTACCTTCCCACGGCTGTTGTCGTCACGCTCCTCCGTCTGTAGGACCTCCAGACTGTCCATCATCTCCTGTGGGGAGGGTGATGATCAAGTTAACAGGCTGTCTGCATCTGTGCATATCATTACAGGTGCAGGAAGTAAGAACATACAGCCATCGACTGTAGCAGAAATGGTCACCTTGTCACCTCCCCTTTTTGCTGCTTCCTCTTTATCCATGAAAAGTTCATTCAGGTTGGTACATCACTGCTGAACAAAGTTGTTTGCACACAACCAAGTGTTGACTAGGTAAATATCACTTGGTACAAGTGTACAAAGAATGTTATCATCCACCGACTCCCTCTTTAGTTGTTATATATGTATACATATTCTACAGTAGCCATGCAACCATACAGTCCTCTGACAGGAAAGCAATCAAATTCAATCCAACTGACCCATTCATCCACCCAGAACAAATCACGAAATGGGAACTGTTTGTTTGTTCGTCAGTTGTTGTCAATGATGACCAATAACATCATGTTATGTCCAGTGTGTCCAGCGGTGGTCAATCAGCTCGATGCAGGCTCTGAAGGCTCTGCCACAGGTGCTACGGTTATGCTGAGAGATCACCACAATACACCGATCCTGACTGTCCATCACAATTAGCAGTTTTGCCAATGACAGTATGGCAATCAGCAGTTCGACCAATGAGAGCGCCTGCCTCTGTCAAATATTTTCATTCTTATGTTTTAATCCAGCATTTTCTACATTTTGACAGAGGTGGGCGGGGCTATGGGATTGGTCTGTACAGCTACCTGTTACGGTGATACCTGTACACAGTTGTATGGAATGACTTCTACGCTGACTATCCCAGGACCATACCTTAATAATCTGGTCCCCCAGGTCTCCCTGCAGCCCTAGCCTGTCCTTGAGTGCCGTTATCTCTTGTTCTTTTCCCTGCAGCGAAGCCTGGAGGTGAGCCTTCTCTTCCACCAGCGATTTGCCCTGCTGCTGGGTGATGGCCTGTTTTCTCCGCAGGTCGTGGTTCACTTTAGCCAGTCGCTCGACCTGGGACTGAAGCTGTAGAGAAAAATGAGAGGAGAGGGGGGTATTGTTAAGCTCTGCACTACTGAGGATGGATTTAAAGGAACATTCCGACAAATTTGAGGGAATTGACGAGTTTGTGGGCTTTGAATTCAATTCCTCCAAATCCATCCTCAGAAAAGCCAGCTTGAAAAGCACTCTTCATTCTGGTTGGGAAATTTAGAACACTGATGTCACATAATTCAATCATCAGGTGAGAAGCCATCATCACAGCATAAGTTGCAAATGGTGGGAGATCCCAGAACTATGGCAGACTTATGTGAGACAAATAATCATCTTGGGTATATTTAGCATAGTATAGTTGACTTTTCAATTTTTTCTGTAGCTTTCCTTTAAGGTTAAACAGATTTCGCAGAAGATGCTTACAGCCTCCAACTCCATGTTCCTTTGGTTGATCTCCATGTCTTTAGCCCTGAGGGCATCCCTCTGTCTGTCCACCGTCTCCTTCAGTCGAGTCATCACCTCAAAATCACTGTCAGATATCTCTGCAACAGAGAAAGATATCCTTGTTATAGGTCTTAAAAGCAAACATATGCAGGACTTGATCCCCTTAAAACTGGAAATAGTTTCACACACAGACAACATGACAGCATAATAAGAGGGCCAGTGTATATGGGAATCCTGGCATTGCTAAGCTATTAATCTAGGAGGACAGGCAACAGTTAACTTTAAATTCAGGAAGGCCAGCAACAGTTCAATGACTAATCTTACTTTTGGGAATGATTTCATTGGATTCTTCCATTAGATCTATATTCATGGGACTTTTGAGCAATCTGGAATTTGACTTTGCAATAGAAATGATTGGTCAATGTGAATTCAGGATGACAAACGTGCTACGTAAAATTAAAGCGATGAATAATTTACCGATAATGCTTAACGTTGAATTAGAGCTGACTCTACGCCTCATGGCAAAAAGTATGCAAACCCTCATGATACCATAAGAAGAGTGTTTATTGTCTATCGGGAAAAAGCGTGACAGTACCCTTAGCGTGGGCATGTTGTTCTGTAGTGTGTGAGGAGAGAGCAGTGTTGAGCTGTTTATTCTCCTCCCGTAATCTGGAGATGGTCTGCAGCAGCTCTTTAGCTTCTTCTTTCCAGGATTCGTCCACCTGCTCAAGGTCCTGTAGGATAACAAAGTTCTTTATAGAAGGTCCTCATGGCTGACGTTTTGGTGACCATCTGTTACCTTACTCGGGGCAATACTTATTGGTTCTACTTCACACTGTGGCTTTTTGTCGCTCCTGCAGTGTGAAGAATGCGGTCTCAAACATGACTATGTTTTATCCAGGTTAAGGTCCTGCAGTTGAGTAAGAACTACATGTACATTATTGAGATGCGCTTCATTTTTCTCTGATTAGCAGTTTCTAAGTAGATTAGCAAGCCAATATACACATCTACATTCTAACATAACTAGCTTAACTTTTTCTAAAGGCTAATTTCTTCCTACTAACCTTCTTCAGGAAAGGCAAAGGTCTGGGAGGTTAAAGGTAATGATAATGGGTAGTTTCTCTTTTTTGGGGGGGAATATTAGGTTGTTTGAAATAAAAATATGTTATTTGAAAATCCTTAAGATGGGTGGACAGTGTGTCACACAGAACCTCGTTTTTTATTGATCCTTTCAAAATCTATGACATTTGTCTGAAATAGACATATCAGTATGTTTCGACCTGATGTGTTTATGTAACTTTATAAAGATACACAGAAGGCTCAATCTACAGAAAAGCAGATGTCCAGATGCCACACTTCCTTCCTCTTCCTAAATTCCTCTTCCTCAAGTTACTGTCACACCCATGACATGAGCTAAGATTAAATCAGTTCCAATCCCCTTATTGCATTCTTTAGAAAGAGTGCTAGCGACGTACACGGTGACACACAACGCCTGAAAACACGTCAAAACTTTCACACTGATATCTGATCTGTATCATTGGTGACGAATTGATAAACAGTGTCAAAGATCATTACGGACCGTTATGATCCGTTATGTTTTTAAGAATTGCCACGCCCCCTCATACCTTTTGGATACGGGCGTTCTGCTCGCTTTTCTCCAGGTACATGGCCTGTAACCTCTGGACGTCCAGCCGAAGCTCGGACACTTCGTTGTGTTCCTTTTCATCCCTGTCCACCAACTTCTCCAGCTGCTCTAAAACTCTCACCACTTTTGGCATGAAGTCACTGACGGACTCAGTCCCGAATGTGTCAATCAGTCTTTCGAATTCCTGCCCGATTTCCGCCGCCCATTTGTAAACATCGACGACTGTCAGCTCTAAAGGGATAGATGAATGTTCTTCTTCGGCCATTACACCGCTGCTGACCTCTATAAATAACGATCATGGGTTGAGAACGCCGTAAAGTTACTATTTTGAGAATGAGAAGTTGTGCCCCTTCGCGCTCATCATTGACCCCAAGTAACCTCTAACGGGTCAAAGGTTACCATTTCTTGAGTTTATTCCCTAAATTCACTACATTGTAAATTTGTATGCCTCTCATCGACTTCTTTTTATAAAGAAATGGAAAATATTATCATAAGTAATTCTGTCTTTGAAGTGTTATTCAAAGAAAAGGAATTTGCGATAATTTTTTGTCCAATCATTTCCCATCACCCACTGCGGTTCCAACCGGGAAGGCGTACGTGGCAAGGAAAAGTTGTCTCGATTTTCCTAACATTTCGGTGTTAAACTGCCACAAGATGACTACCCTTAGGAATCTCTGGCTCCTGGCCGTTCTAGCAGCTTGTTTAGACTCCATAAGCGCGTATTTCGTCAGCGTAGACGCGCACGCAGAGGAGTGTTTCTTCGATAAAGTGACGTCAGGTACCAAGATGGGCCTGATGTTCGAGGTGGCTGAGGGAGGGTTTCTGGACATCGATGTGAAGGTAGAAAACACGTGTTTCTTATGATATAATAAGTTATATTAATGCACAGCCTATACGTGTTCAAGATCACAAATGTCAAACGTGAGTTATAAGTGTTACCCTTGTCTTAAAAGTGTGATTGACAAGAAAGAATCTACTCTACTCTACTCTAGGTTGTTGATTTACATATGGTGGAACATGCAGGTGGATTGACACATGTACATGTTGTCTTGCAGACAAGTGAAATTATGTAAATTATTTTGTTACCAGCACACAGTTTACCTTGAGATCGTCTCTACATGTTGCATACGATTCCTGTTCATGTTTTTGTAGGCCTAGGCCGTGTATCTAGTTTACAGCAAAACTGGAGACTGTGATCGTCTGAATAACCAAAATTTGGGTCATATCATTCTAGCAGCTGGTAGTAGTAGTAATTACCTGATTTGAGCTGATCAAAATTATGCAAATGTAGAAAAAAATCTTGACTAACATTTTAATTTACTGCATATTGCAGAATCTTTAGTACATAAATTTCTTGAGTCCACAAAGAAGCAAAAAGTACATCATGTGAAAACATGTAGTGGTGACCAGCTGTTACCACTTGATAAGTGGTTAACTAACGTGTTTGTAGCTGTTGCCACATGGGCAGTTGTTTCCTGAACAGACACTTCTACTCGTTTAAGGGCCTAAGCATTGATATTAAGTTGAAACAAATTAGAAAACTGTACAAATTTTACTTATACATGTAAAAGGTAAAGGTAAAACCGTAAAGATAGTCCCATAGCCTTTTCGAGGCCGAAGGAGCAGTCAGTCACCAGTGCTCTGGGACACAGTATTTTTTTAGTAGGCAGAGCCCAACCCTCTCCTTCCACCATATTTTACCTCCCCAACTGAAGTTTTTTTTTACACCTGGGTGGAGTGAGGAAAGTCGTATGCACTATGCAGTGCCTTTCCCAAGGACACAACAAAGTGGCACGTCAGGGGATTCAAACCCAGTACCTCTGGGTTCTGGGCCAAACACCCTAACCGTTATGCTAACACGATGCCACACACATGTAACTACATTGTAATTCCTTCTTTTTAACACATCAGATCACAGGCCCTGATAGCACAGTGATCTACAGTGGTGAGAGGGAGTCCAATGGAAAGTACACATTTGCAGCCCACATGGACGGAGTGTACAAGTACTGTTTTAGCAACAAGATGTCCACAATGACACCCAAGATTGTCATGTTCTCTATGGACATCGGTGAAGCCCCAAAGGGCCAAGACATGGAAACAGAAGGTAGACAGCATCCCTTTTCTTCTTCTTCAAACATAAATTTCAATATATCTGTAAAAGTTATTCTTTAAGCTATACTTGTGCCACAGCAGATATATGCTAGAGCCATAACTTCACGAAATTCAATGCTTAATAATTAGTTTCAACACCCACACTGCAGTCGCTTCTTGTACTGTTGAATTTCATACATTCATAGGGCAAATCTTCTTTACCTCAGTCTTACCTTGTTGTTCTGTGTTTTATTTTTTGTTTGTTTGTTTGTTTGTTTTCCTTCTGTGTCCGTGTGTCTATGCCACCCTTCTCGTCAGGTGAAAATGACTGGGCAGGTACAGGAGTTCCCTTCCTTTTTACCTGTTGTTTGCCTAGTGCTTTCTTACATGCTTGGCTATGTCTATGCCTATGCCTATGCTTATGCCTATACCTGCTTCATTGTATGTGTGATTAAACATGCCTTATGTTATTGAGTTACCATATTTGTTGCTCATGTCTGCCAAGAGTCTTGGTGTGTTTTTCTATCTCTGCAGCCTTAAGTTGATGCATTTTGCATATTCTGTCAACAGCATTCTTGCATTTTGGAATGTTTGTTTTTGTCTTGGGGAGCTTGCTGTAAAGGTGGCCTGGATAGCTCCATACATTTTAAGGTTTATTAGACTATATAGAATGGAGACACCTATCATATTGTACTGGTATTTCAGCATGCTAAA